>NW_017678831.1:0-19664 GCF_001879085.1 Nicotiana attenuata
TTGGAGAGTCTGCATCAAAGTTTTGGGGCCTTTGGGAACGAGTACCCCGGATCGAAGGTCATCCGTTGGATGCCTCGGTGGGTTCTGTCGATTTTGATGTGGATAACTCTTTCAAAGAGTGTAAGGTTGACTCCCGTTCGAGGAGTTTGCCTATGTGCGGGGCGCATCCTTGGGGCCTCATCGAGCCTTGGAGATCGGAGCTTCCTGGGCTTGCTCCTCCGAAGAAGGGATCGCGATCCCGGGCGCGCGCCTCGCGTATGGCATCGACATCATGGAGCTCATTGTGACCATGCTGCCTGGAGCATGGAGATAATTCGTGTGGATCCTCGAGCTTGGTCGTCTGTTGGAGGATGTTACTTGGGTTGGGTATTGACCCGTCGATCCGTATCGAGGCCATTGGCTTCCTGGAGCTGACATCTGGTAGGCGACTTTGCCACTGTCTTTTGTATATAAGAGGTGTAGCTTCAGCCTCTTTGCAAGA
Organism: Nicotiana attenuata; assembly: GCF_001879085.1. Taxonomy (NCBI): domain Eukaryota; kingdom Viridiplantae; phylum Streptophyta; class Magnoliopsida; order Solanales; family Solanaceae; genus Nicotiana; species Nicotiana attenuata. The sequence goes on from NW_017678831.1 coordinate 482, forward strand.
CTTCGCTATTTTTCGGCAGCTGTTCTCCCGTCTCGACATAGGGCTCCCTATCTTCTAAAGCACGAAAAGAGTCTGCGCTTCTTTGCTTTATTTAGTTCTTCTTCAGATATGGCGACCACTTCGGACCCGTTGAGGCAAAAGGCGGGGAATGCCGTTCCCAGTGTTGGAGAGTCGAAGGGCTTCGCTCTGGAGACGGCGTCCTTGATGAGAGAGGAATACCCGGAGATGGCGAGGAGATATTGCGGGTGGAGCGAGGGGATGACAACTGTGGGTGCTATCCCCCCGTGAAGGCATCGCGGACTCTGCTGACGGGTTTTTGAGCGTGTACTTATACCCTTTTGCATTTGGCCCTCTCGATAAGGTTGTGCTCGACTTTTGCTTGAAGTATCGGGTTACCTTGGCGTAAATTCATCCGTCGCTTTGGCGGACGGTGCTGATGATGCGATTTTTTCGCGGAGAAGGCCGGACTTGAGTTCACGCTTGATCATCTCATCAGGCTGTATCGACCTTTCCACCATCGAGGATTGCTAACCTTGAAGGATCGCTCATCCACGCCCTTCGTTGTTGACAAAGATGAAGGTGGAGATCGGGGGTGGGCCAGTTGGTTTGTCCGAGTTAGGACGATCGATGTCATCCCCGTGGAGTTCCTGCCATTTTCCGAAGGGTGGAATTATGCGCGTAAGTGTGGCGTTTTGCCGTTCCTTTAGTTTTTTGTTTATAGCGAAAATCAGCCAAGTAATCGGTATTATTCCCTTCGTTGCAGCAACTTCGTGGGCGCCGGGCCAAGTTCACGATCTGCCCGGCTGGGTTCGGAGGCTGGTGACCCATTCGTCTTGCGATGAACGCAGGTGGCGAGCTATGTCTCGCATTAGGTGGGGAGTGGATCATCAAGGTATGTGCATATTTAGCTTTTCTTTTCTGCCGATGTGTTCCTGAGGCGGCATCTTTTCATCTCATCTGCGCTAGATGCTTTGTTTTTTGTAGATATCGGGCGACTTCTCGAGGCAAGGCAGCGCTTCCCCGGAGAGGAGTTGGAGTCGTCGGCCTCTGAGCCGAGAGACGGTAGCAGTAAGAGAATCCGGGACTCATCATGCGAAGGAGCTTCTAATGGCGCTGGCCGGGCTCGTATTTCTGAGAATGGGGCACCACCCGAGTCGGCTGTCCCCGAGTTACCTGTTTCTCGGCGAACGATTCCCTCGAGTGAGTATGTTGTGCCCGGAGCCGGTTCTTCCGAGGTTGCGGGAGCGGTATTATCAGGAGTGTGTTCCGATTTGGGGAAAACTTGCCATCTTCATTTTATGGTGAGTTCGCGCATAATTCTCTCATACCCCGCGTCTTTCTCTCCTCATTAAATCTTTCCTGCGCAGGCCTATGATAGGCTCAAGTCCGAGTTTCTTCGTCAAAAGGCCAAGTTCCAGAGGGTTCGAGATGAGGGAGAATCCCTTAGGCTTCTTTGCAAGGAGAAAGAAGTTGAGCTGCAGCATTGGCGATATGAGGCGTATCGGGACTCGAACTATGAGAGCTATTTGGTGGAGCAGGTAACTTCCCGCAGTGCGTTTTTCGCTTCCCTTTAATTTTCAAGGCTAACATCTTCTTGCCGTGCTAGCTGCAAAAAAATACAGAGGCCGTGGAGCTCCTCAAGGGTGAGGTGAACCGTGTCAGGGCAGCCTGCGAGGAACTAAGGGGCCAGGTGCGTGCTCAAGCTTTGGAGGAGGCGAGTGCTTCAGCCAAGATTCCTGCCTTCGAGGCCCAGCTCAACTTGTCCCGAAGTAAAGGTTCAAGCGGATATGATCGAGAAACTGGAGTCCGAACTCTCAAAGGTCAGGGGAGAAATAGTTGACGCCCGGGCGGAAGCGGCGCTGAGCCGAACCAGGGCGGATCAAGAGATGGCGATTTGCATAAAGGAGGCTGCTGATGCGCAATCCGAGTTGAGGCAAGCCCTTGATCGTGAGAAGAGGATCGAGGAATATGTTCGCTGCCGATCTCGGAGAGAAGTGCTCGAGGAGGTTGGAGCGAGAGGCTTTATCCTCTTGGAGGAATTGGCTCAAGCAAGGGCGGACGAGCGTGATGCTCGGTCACTCCTCGCGGGTGTTGCAGAGGACGTTCTTGACGGGTTGTAGCCTCTTGGTACAAAGTATAGCTCCTACTATTTTGTATCTTGGTCTATGGCGCGCGCAGAGCGTGCTTGTAGATGGAGAATGTTTTTGTCGTGTGTAATGTAAGGAGAATTTCAAAGTGTTATTCTTTTTGTACCTTTTTTCTTTCGTTGCTCTTTATCGTGTAGATTGGCTTGTGGGATCGGTCCCTGAGCCGTGCTATGGCTCGGACTCTGATTGGCCTTCCGGCTTTTTCCCGCCTTCGTGGGCGGAGGGTGGTGACCGTATGTGCTCCTGGACCGAAGCGTTCTTGCGGGGATGTGGCCTGGGGATTTGTCGCGACTGTTGATAGCGTCGTCAGGGCCGTGCTTTTAGGTGTTGGTCGAATTGCCTTCGGATTCGGTCTCTGAGTCGGGATCCTGACCCAGGCTTATCCTACCTTCGAGCCCGTTTGGGCTGGCGATAATGATTTTCATTATCTGCCTTTGGGTGTTTGGCAATTTTCTTGGAGCTAGTCTCCGAGTTGGGAGATAATGGTCTTCGTGTCGTACCTCCGGGTGTAATACAATCCTTGGGTCTAGTCTCTAAGTCGTGTCGTGATTCGAGTTGCAATTAGCCTTTGTCCCTTTCGGAGGTTCTGGTTGGCGATAGTGCCATTTGCTTCCCGCCCTTAGGCATTTGATGATCTTCTAGGTCCATTCTCCGAGTAACGTTGCGATTCGAGCTGTAATTGACCCTTGAATCTCATTTGAGCTTTCGACCAGTGGTGGTAGCCTTTCTGGTGCTTGGTCATCGAGATCTTTCAGCATGAGGCCCGGAGGCTTGCTTATTTGGCGACAGTGGCACTTACGTTGTTTGGTCGTAGAGACCTTTCGATATAGGGCCCGGAGGCTCGCTTAGCTGGTGACAATGGCACTTATGCTGTTTGGTCGTAGAGACCTTTTGATATGAAGCCCGGAGGCTTTGCTTAGTTTAACTATTTTGGATCCGGTCTCCGAATCGGGTTACGGTTCGAGCTCACTTTTATCCTCAAGTTGTCAATTCTCAATTTGATGGTCGTAGAGACCTTTCGGTGTGAAGCCCGGAGGCTTTGCTTAGCCGGCGACAATGGCACTTACGCTGTTTGATGTGAGGCCCGAAGGCTTTTGTAGGCTTTGTTTTCCTCTCGTTAAGGTCTTATTGATTATTTTGCCTGACCCATCGTCGGTTCTAAAATAACCTCGATTTCAAGTCGTAATCGGCGATGTTTTGAGCACCTCGAAAGGTTCATAGCCCATAGGTCGAGTAGATCGACGCTTTTTCGATTTTGGAGCCGACATGGTCGGGACTCGTTTTTTGCCTGTTGAGGGAAGCCTGTGTTTTAACCGGATCTTTCTGAAATAGATTCGGACGATTTTTTAGCAACAGTCGGGCGTCCCCCAGTCGCGTTTTTTGGGCTGTAGCAGCCGTTCCGACCGTAGTCGTGTGCATTTGGTCGGGGCCATTTTTGATCCCGAGAAGCAGTTTTAGGCGTCCACACCGAGGGTATGCCCTTTAGGGATTCTTACAAATGCGACGTGTAGCCTAAACTGAGGGATTTTTCATGCCTGTTGAGGTCTTACAGTTTGTCATGCCTGTTGAGGTCTTATAGTTTATCATGCCTGTTGAGGTCTTACAGTTTATCATGCCTGTTGAGGTCTTAAAGTCTAGGGAGAATAGATCTGGTTTTGCCGAGGCTGCCCGTTAGGGTCTTACAATTTCGGATTTTCCAGTGTGTGGTGATTGGCGACAGTCTCCGAGTCGTCGAGTTCGCTTAAAGACAGCTTCTCGTGAGCTCGGAGCTGCTTTCCGGAGGCTTGGTGAGCCTGGAGTTCCGACCATGGGGTCGTACAAGTTGTCGAGTTGCTCATGGTGAGTCTCCAAATATATCGGATCATTTTAGGCCTGAATACCACCTTTCTATAGTCTTGGGGCCATATCGCGAGGGCTTTGTGAGCCCAGAACCTCGACCCTGCGGTCGCGAGGGTGCTGAATTGATTAAGTCTCCGAGCGTTTCGGGACGTATTTGATGTAGAGGTTTTTTGCTGGGGATAAGCCGAAATATTTTTCTTCGAGGCGTCGAATGCTTGGAAAATACTCTTTATTGCTTGGCGAAAATATAAGTTGTAATATACATGTTGTTCTGTTGCTGTGAGTCTGGTCTACATGGGTGTGACTCCCCTGATTATCCGATGTGTTTGTATGGTTCCATATTGGAAAAGAGAGAGATCGCAGACTTGTTGGGTCCCTTCCCTGGGGACGTGCAGTCCTGCTAATAATCTTGTTGGCGGAACCCTCTTCCTGATAGAAACTCGATCGAGGAAAGAATGCTAGGTGGCCCCATGGCGGCCGCGGATCCTCGAATCGGGATACAAAATCACTGAATGCCTCGGCTGCCTGCCTGCGTACAAATTAGCAACAAGAAAAGAAAAAGGGAAATGATAAAAGGATGCTGCGTTCCTGGGAGTATGCCCCTCGGCAGCCGTATTCCTCGTCCGTCCAGGCCTGGTCGAAGACGCGAGTGCTCTTACCGTTTGACCTTATTTGAGGATAACGCCGGTCAAGGGCGTAAGGCGAGGAATCTCCCTCTGTCGCTCGTAGCCAGATGCTTTGGCTCCGCGTCTATCGTGGAGTTTCACACCTTTGGAGGAGTAGGGCCGGGGTTGTGTCCCGGGCGACGTATTCGCCGTTGTCTGCACAAAGCGTCTGCATCCTTTGTCACCTGACGTATTAGCCCGAGCTCGGGCGGGCCGCACCGGAGAAGCAATTTGGATGTTGTAGCAATCGCCATTGGGGACACATTAGCGGTCCGTCGCGAGGGCGACATTGGTCCTGACTGTCCTATTGGCTTTGGCCCGACATTGTCGGTACATCTTTGGCTGATATACCTGTAATCATTAATGTATGTTTTATTTGAAAATGAGCTCGAACGAAAGAAGGGATTACCAATACGTTAATGCGATGCCGAGGTGGAGTCTCGGCGTCCTTTTTCCTCGAGCGAGAGGGTGTCTTCGGGGAGTATTCCCCGAGATCGTCCCCTTCTGGAGACGGGCGCTTGCATTCTACTTTCTACGGATCTTAGTGGGGTGCCGCCATCCTTTAAAGTTCGTGACGATATGCCGCCTTGCCGGCTCTGCTTTGTTCGATTTCCCTTTGTCCGTTGAGCTGGATCCGGGATCGCTTGCTTGGCGATGCTTTGTGGTCTCCTTTGTTGGATGGCGTAGTTGCTGCTCTCTTGGGGTCTGTAACTCCGATCATTTCGCGACTCTCGTGGCGGGCCACGGTTTCCTTGGAGGGATTTTGGTCGAATAGGTCTGAGCCACTCGGAGTTCCCGGCTTTACTTATGGTGACCACTATGCTTGGAACTGTAACGTTGAAGTCAAACTTTATCGGGCGAGGTTTCCTTGCCGGTTGCATTTCGTTGCATCTGGTATCATTGGGAGTTCCTCGAAGGTGTCGTCTTCGGGCCACCGCCTTGTTGTCGCGAGATGCGCTGCGCCTCGGATCGTTTCTTCCGTTCGCGCCATGTGGACGATGACTCTGTTCGTTCGGTGCCGGCTTCTCTGTTGGGAAACTGCCTGGATACGCCGGTACAGTGGGGATCTCTTGAGGGTTATCCGGGGATCTGACCTGGGTCCGGTGTTGGTTGCTGGTATATGACCAAGCCTCGACCGGATATCCGACTAAGCTTTGCTCGAAGTGCTCCGGAGATGCCGGGTATGCTTTGTTTGGGTTTTGGGCGAAGGCCTGTGCCACCCTACTATTTGGGATCGGGAGTGGTCTCGCTTGTCTTGTTGGATAGCGGGGCGCGGCTTCCCGTGATATTTTGTTTCTTCTTCTTCTCCCGGCCTTCGACGCATTGAGCTCTTCTGGCATTATTCCAATGGCGTTGGCGTGTGTTTCCACGGATCGTGACAGTATGGTGAGCGGGCCACCGAGATCAGATATCGAACAATGATGCCGCGACGTGGTTCCTTCCGGGGGAATTTCTTCGAATCTCCTCATCGGGATGGGCCCGAGTTCTTCATTTTGGGGGTCGCCGCTCCTGAATGGGCGCACGTGAGTGGAGATGTACCTGTGAGTACTTGGGGTCCTGTCTTCCCTAGGGAATTTCGTTGTTTCTGAGTTCCGCAAAATGAGTCCCGGGATCGTATCTACGGGAGACGGTTGTTGTAGGAATCTCCGCGAGCGTGGGTCGACATTTTCGATAATGTCCTCTAGCATCCTTACCATTGCAGGATAGGTCGTTGGTCCGTCGTGGCCCGATACCTTGGATGCTGGCTCGAAGCGAGTACATATTCTGGGTGCTGTCGCGCCAAAAGTCTCCGGGCGGCTTTGTAGCTGAGAGATAGCCAAGCGTTGTTCCTGCAACATTTCAAAAATAACACGAAGATCAACTTCCCGTTCTACCGTGGCTGGGATTTTTCGGGTTTCCTGTCGGTTAGCGTGTTGCGTGCCGTCATTGAAGTGCAAGACTTCGTTACCCCGCCGTCCAGCATATGAATCCATATCCTCTCGGACCGATCTAGATGCGTAATCGGGGTCCTGCGGTGTCGCGCCAGCCGTTAGGGTGGCCACATTGTTTTCCTTGCGATTTGTGGGGTTATCGTCCTCGATTTCCCTTATCGAGCTGACCATTTATCTGAAATCAAAAGGTCTCGGGCAAGAAAAAGTGTGAGAGATATTGTGCGTTTAAGTGACGAAACTTGCAAGAAAATAATCACTATTATTTTTAGCCCCACGGTGGGCGCCAAACTGTTTACCGTGAAAATGGTAACAACAATTAAATTTGTAAATGGGATTCTAAAAATATGTGATCTATTCCCGAGCTAGTTTGAAAGGGTGATTAGTGCTAAATGTGGAATAAAAACAGTAACGATCGAGCTAGCCAAAAACGATAATCGAACCAGTAAGGGACGTTCCCTGTCTTAGGACAAGCTAGTAGATACCTCGGGGACAGGCCTCGAGCCTACCTCGGCCTATCGGAGATAACCTTATCGAGGGTAATCGGGAAGGGGATAACAGATAAGTGTATGCATACAAGTCTTTATACCGTCAATTTTGAGCTAAATGACGAAGAACAAATGAAGAACAACAAAATGTTAGGGCGACCTCGGGGTCGAAGATCACTGATAATTTAGAAGAAAGAGAGAGAGAGAGATATTATTGCTTATTGGAGAAGTGGAGCAACATCAGTCCTTTACAAGGTGGGGTGAGTCCCCCTTATATAGGCGAGGGGACTCAATAAAATATGCATATATTATTTACAAGAGTAGAAAGATGGGATGACCTATCGCTCGTCATCTCAGTAGGTTACAGATAGACCGGCCCTATCAGGTGTAGCCATGCGCTCCAGAGTCATCTTCTCTTACCATGACCTCGAGCCCTGCTTCTTTTGATTCAGACCTCGATGAGCCCGGAGGTCGAGGACTTGACCATATCCTTCTATCCTCGGGGTCTTAAGGGAGGCTTCCCAAATTATCTTGATAGCAAAAAATCAAGTCTTTTGATTTTTACCGCGTACATTCCTATCTATAAGTCTTCTGAAGCTTGATCTTGAGTCTTGAATGCTTCTTCATGCAGACTTTTGATTTGAACCTTGATGCTTGCTAGCTGCAGGTGCTGGTTCATTCTTTCACGGCTTCTTCGTATCAAGACCGGACACGCGGTGCTCGTGACTTCAACCATGTCTTTAGCAGCTCACATCTTTCACCTGCTTCTGCATTTGGGTTCACTTCCCTCTTTTTTCCTTTCCTTTCTTTTTTCTTGGATTGAGACTTTTTCTTTGGTCATCTCAAACCCCCGTGCCTCGAGATAAAAACCTTATTCTTCAAGAAACTCGTGCTACCTCCGATTTGAAACTTGAAATGAATTCTGAAATGACTTCCCTCAATCTCCAGGTGGGTGCCTGCTACTGACTGGAAACTTGAAATAAATTCCCTTGTTTTTCAAGTGGGCGCCTGACGCTTAAACTTCGAGATGAACTCCCTTGTTTTCCAGGTGGACTCCTGCAACCTAAACTTTGAGATAAATTCCCTTGTTTTCCAGGTGGGCGCCTGATGCCAAAACTTGAAATGAATTCCCTTGTTTTCCAGGTGCTATTCAGAGCGCCCACCTGAAAGCCAGGAATACGATTCAAATATTTGCGAATCTCAGGCGCCCACCCGGAAAACAAGGGGAAATACATTTTTGAAGTTTTTGCATCAGGACGCCCACCTGGAACGCCCACCTGGAAGACAAGGGAATTAACAATTCTCAATGTTTTTGCATTCAGGCGACCCACCTCGATAACAAGGAATACATTTATAGTATTTTAGCAGCAGCTGCCCACCTGGATAACAAGTGGAAACATTCTTAATTTTTGCATCAGGCGCCCACCTGGATAACAAGGAAATCCATTCATGTGTTTGGATCCAGGCTATGTCCCCACCATGAAAGACAACGGGAACACATTTCATTTTTTGCATCAGTGCGGGCTCCCAAACCGTTAAAACAATGGGAATACATTTCAGTGTAATTTGCATCAATGCCCCACCTGCATTCGATAACAAGGGAATAACATTTCAGATTATTTTGCATAGCGTCTAAATGTAGGCGACCCACGCTGACTAAGCAGGGGAATACATTCAAGTTTTTGCATTCAGACGCGAACCCGACCTGGAAAAAAGGGTTAATTACATTTTTTTCAAGTTTAGCATCGCCAAGAAGCGCCACCTGAGATAACAGGGATACAATTTCAAGTTTGCCATCAGACGCCCACCTGAGATAACAAGGGAAATACATTTCAAGTTTTTGCATTCAAGGGCCCATCCTGGATAAACAAAGGAAATTACATTTAAAAGCTTTTGCATGAGGCGCCCATCTGGAAAACAAGGCAAATACATTTCAAGTTTTTGGATCGGCCCCACCTGAGATAACAGGGAATTTCATTTCGTTTACATCAGGCGCCCACACCTAGGAAAGCAAGGAAAACGTTTCAAATTTTTGCATCAGGCGCCCACACCGGAAAACAAGGAATACATTTCAACGTTTTTGCATACAGGCCCAACCGCTGAACATGGAAACATGGAAAAAGGATTCATTTCTGTTTTGTGGTAGATCAGGCGCGTATTCCACGTGGCTCGAAAAAAAGTAGGAAAACATTTTCCTAGTTTTAGCCAGTAGGTGCCCACTCTGGATACAAGGAATACATTTCTATTTTTGCATCTAGGCGCCACCTGGATAACAAGGGAATCCATTTCAATGTTTTGGCATCAGGCGCCCAACCTGCGAAAACAAGGGAACACATTTCATTTTTTGCATCAAGGCGCCACACTAGTAAAAACAAGGGATACATGTTCAAGTTTTTGCATCATCGCCACGCTGGATAACAAGGAATACATTTCTAGTTTTTCATCAGGCGCCACCTGGATAACAGAGGAATCCATTTCAAGTTTTAGGCATCAGGCCGCCCACCTGGAAAACTAGGAATATCATTTCAAGTTTTGCATCAGTAGCGCCACTGGATAAACAAGGGAATACATTTAATGTTTTGCATTCAGGGGGCGATCGATACCCCAGTGGAAAACTCATAAGGGAAGTACATTTCAAGTTTTTTGCATCAGAGGAAGCCCACCCTGATAATAAGGGAATACATTTTCTGTTTTGCACCCGAGAGTTCAGGGACGACTCCACCTGATGAAATACAACTCGAAGAATACATTTTAAGTTTTGCATCAGGGGGCGGCACCTATCCTGATAAAGAGTGGAATTCAATTTTCAAGTTTTAGTCATACTAGGCGTAGTCACCTGAGGAAACAAGGGAGATACATTTTCAAAAGTTTTTGCAATCCAGGCGCTATAAAATGTAATCTTAATGTTTTATCAGGCCCACCTGAGAAACAAGGGAATTACAGTTCAAGTTTGCATAGCGTCACATGCAGTGCCCCTGTGATAACAATGGAAAATACATTTCAAGGTTTTTGCATCAGGCGGCTCACCTGGAAATAAGGGAATACATTTCAAGTTTTTTGCATCAGGCGCCCATCTGATAAAAAATTCTTTTATTAAGAATCAGCGCCATGAAAACAAGGGAATAAATTTCGTTTTTTGCATCAGGCGCCCACCTGGAAAACAGGGAATACATTTCAAGTTTTGCTCAGGGCCCACAATGGAATAGGGGAATACATTTCTGTTTTGACATCAGGCGGCCCACGCTGCAAAACCAAGGAATACAGTTTAAGTTTTAGCATCAGGCGCCACACCTGGAAAACAAGGAATACATATTTCAATGTTTTATGCAATCAGGAGCCCGACGCTAGAGGTATAACAAAGGGAATACCATTATCAAAGTATTTTTGCATCAGGCGCCACCTGAAAATAGAACTCAGTTTTGCAACAGACGGGGCACATGCATCATAATGCATTCAGTTTTTTGAGATCATGGCCCTCTGGGATAACAAGGGAATTTCATTTCAAGTTTTTCATTCATCAAGGCGCCAACCTGGAGAACAAGGGAATTCTATTTAATCAGTTTTAGCATCAGGCGCCCACCGGAACACAAAGGGAAACATTCAAGTTTTTGCATCAGGCGCCCACTACGGATAACAAGGGAATTCATTAGTTTTGCATCAGCGTGCACACCTGGACAAGTAAAATTCTTAAAGGCGCAACTTGGATACAGATTTACAAGTTTTTCTGCATCAGGCGCCCCACCTGGAAACAAGGGAAATACATTTCAAGTTTTAGCATCAGGCACCCAATCCTGGATAAAAAGGGAATACGATTTCAGTTTTACATCAGGCGCCCACCCGGATAACAAGGGATACTATTCAAGTTTTGGCATCGCTTACCCACTGGAAACAATGGGAAAATTTGACGTTTTTGCATCAGGAAACGCCCATCCGTCGATAACTAAGGAATACATTTCAAGTTTTTGCAGTCAGGCCGCACCACCTGGATAACAAGGAATACATTATCAAGTTTGGCATCATGCGCCCACTGGAATACAAGGGATAATACATTTCATGGTTTATTGCATTCAGCGCTCCACCCGGATAACAAGGGAATTCATTTCAGTTTTGTCCATCAGCGCGCCACACTGGAACTAAGGAATCATTTCAAGTTTTTGCATAGGGCCACCTGGATAACTAAGGGGAAATACATTTTCAGTTTTGCATCAAGGCGGGCCCACACTGGAAACACAAGGGAATGACATTTCGAAGTTTTAGCACAGGCGGCCACCTGGATACAAGGGAATACATTTCAAGTTGCATCAGGCGCCCACCTGGAAAAAAAAGGGAATACATTTCAAAGTTTTAGCCATCATGCGCCCTAACTGATACAAGGAATACATTCTAACTAGTTTTCTCAGGGCCATAACAAGACAAATATCGTTGACAGGGGCCCACCTGGATAACAAGGGAATCATTTTTCAAGTTTTGGCTCACGCCCACCTGGAAACATGGGAACAACTTTCAATGTTTTTTGCATCGAGCCCACCCGATACAAGGAATACATTTTAGTTTTTCTGCATCAGGGCCCCCGATGATCTTTTAGCATGGAGCCACTGAAACAAGGGAATACATATTAGTTTTGCATTATGGCCGCCCCACACTGAAAACAAGGTAATACATTTCAAGATTTTTGCATCAGGCGACCCACCTGATAACAAGGGTACATTTCAAGTTTTTGGCATTTCAGGCGCCCAGCACTGGATAACAAGGGAGATACTTTCAAGATTTTTGCATCAAGGCACCACCTGGAAAGACTAGGGAAGATCTTAGTTTTTATCAAGACCCACACTGACGGGGTACATTTCAGTTGCATCCAGGCGCCACCACTGGATAAACAAGGAATACATTGAAGTTTTTGGCAGGGCGCCACCTGGATAACAAGGGAATACATTTAAAGTTTTTGGCATGGGGCGCCACGCTGATAACAAGGGCATAATCATTTCATCACGAATTGACATGTGATCTGCGAGCGCATCCTGAATACAAAGGAATTCATTTTTCAGATTTGTTTTAGCAATCATGGCGTACAGACTAGGACGCCACCGGTAAAAGTATTGGCAAGGTCCCATGAAACATTAGTCAGCGACATTTAAGGTTTAAATGTGCCGCACCTAGAACATTGGTATAACAAGAGGATACATTTCAGTTTCATAGGCGATGAGTGCCCACCTGGGAGTAAGATAGGGAATACCATTTCAGGTTTGCATCAGCGCCCACCATGGATAACAAGGGATCAATTTCATTATGTTTTGCATCAGGCTGGCCCACCGATAAAAAGGAATATTTAAAGCTTTCGACGTCAGCGCCCATCTGGGAAACAGGGGAAATTTCTATGATTTGTATTCAAGGCGCCCACCTTAGGATAAAGGGTCAATTTCAGTTTGTTGGGCCCCAGGAAACTTAAATTTCAAGTTGCATCAGGCCGCGCACTGTCAATGAGTACATTAATTAGCCTCAAGCACCGGATATATCAAGGAAACATTCAGTTTTCATCAAGCGTCACCGCCCACCCGGGATAACAAGGGAATATCATTTAATGTTTTTGCATCAGGCGCCCACATGGACTCAACCACCTGAGAGGGAATACATCTTCAATGTTTTTTGATTCAGTCGGCCCACCTCGATGAACAAAGGAATCATTTTCTGATTTGAGACATTCAGCTGAACCCACCTGGAAAACAAGGAAATACATTCTTAATTTTTGCATCAATGCCGACCCCTGGATAAACAAGGGAACTCATTTCAAAAGTTTTGAGCATTTCAGGCGACTCCACTGTGATTAAACTAAGGGAATACATTTGCAAGTTTTTTCCTCATCGGCCCCACCTGTAAAAACAAGGTAATACATTTCAAAGTTTGCACAGGCGCCCACCATGGATAACAAGGGAAACATTTCAAGGTTTTTGCATTCAGGCGCCCACGCGTGAGATAACAAGGGAATAATTCAAAAGTTTTTGCATCAGGCGGGCCACCTGGAATAACAGGAAACATTTAAAGTTTTATGCATCAGGGCGTCCACTCTGGAAAACAGGGTAAATCCATTTTAAGTTTTAGCATCAGACGCCTCAACCATGGAAACAAGGAGGAAGTACATTTCAAGTTTGCATCAGCGCGCGCCACCTGATAAACAATGGAATACATGTTTAGCATAGCACGCAATTTAAGGGACTCAATTTCAGTCAGGACGCCCACTGGATCACACAAGGGCAATCATTTTCATATTGGATTCGCAAGCGACCTCACCTATGGGGGGTTAACAAGGTGAATGTACATTGTTAGTTTTAGCATCAGGGCGTACACACACTGGATATACAAGGAAGTACTTTGCAATTTATTTCAATTCAGGTCGTCCCCACCGGATAAACAAGGAGAGAACATTTTCCAAAGTTTTGCATCAGGTACCCACCTGAAGTCCACTGAACAAAGAATACATTTCATGTTTTGAATCAGGCGCCCACCTCGATAAACAAGGGAATACATTTCTAAGTTTTATGCAGCAGGTGGCCCACCTAGAAAATAGGGAATAATTTCTAAGTTTTGCATCAGGCGGCCCACCTTGATAAACAAGGGAAATCATTAATAGTTTTGGACATCAGCGGCCCACCTGAGACAAGGAAATCATTTTCATAAGTCTTTGCATCAGGCGACCCCCTGTGGAAAACAAGGGAATACATTTCAAATTTATTGCATCAGCGCCCACCCGAGATACAAGGAATACATTCTATTTTTGCAATCAGGCGCCTACACCCTGAGAAAAATAATGGGAAACCATTTCAAGTTTTGCCATCAAGGCGCCCACCTGGGAAACAAGGGAATACATGTCGAAGATTTGCATCAAAGCTGCCGCACCTGGATAAACAAGGGAATACATTTAATGTTGTTGCCATCAGCGCCCACCTGGAATAACAATAGGAATACATTTTCAGTTTTTGCACAGGCGACCGCACCTAGGATAAAAGGGAATCCATTTCATGTTTTAGGCACGGCCCCACTCTGGAAAAAAAGAGAACACATTTTATAGTTTTTGCAATCATGCGCCGCACTGGAAACAAGGGAATGACATTTCAAGTTTCTAGATCAGGCACCCACTGGATAACAGGAATACATCAAGTTTTGCATCAGGCGCTCATACCTGGAATAATCAAGGGAATACATTTCAAGTTTTTCATTAGGCGCCCACCTGGATAACAAGGGTAATACATTTTCAATTTTCGCATCATGGCGCACGCTGGAAACAATGGGAATAATTTCAATTTTGTACGCACACTTAAAGGAAATCATTTTTGCATCAAGGCGCCCACCTGGAAAACAAGGGAATACATTTCAATTTTGCATCAGGCCGCCGATTCAAGAACGTTAAGTTTTACTCAGCACGAAAAGGCAAGATCATTTCAGTTTATTGCATCAGGCTCCGCACCTGAGATAACAAGGGAATACCATTTCAAAGTTTTTGGCATCAAGGCGCACCCCACCGGAAAAACAGGGGAATTCATTTCAGAGTATTGGCAATCAGCGCCACACTGAGATAACAAGGGAATTCATTTCAGTTAAGTCAGGCGCCCACCTGCAAGAAACAAGGGGGAATACGTTTCAAGATTATTAAGAGTCATCAGGCGCCCACCTGGATAACAAGGAATATATTTCATGTTTTGCATCAGGAGCCCACCTGTATTATAACAAGGATACATTTTCATAGTTTTAATGCATCAGGCGCCCACCTAGAAGAAAACAAGGGAATACATTTTCAAGTTTTGCATCATGCGGCCCACCTGTGATAACAAGGGAAATTCATTTCAAGTTTTTTCTATCAAGCGCCCACCTCGATAACAAGGAATTCATTTTCAGTTTTTTAGCATTCAGGGCCCACCTGGAAACACAAGGGAATACAGTTTCAAGGTTATTGCATCAGCGCCCACCAGGAAACAAGGAATACATTTCGAGAGTTTTTTGCATCAGGCGCCCACCTGGAAAAACATTATGGGTAATACAGTTTCAAGTTTAGCAGGGTCAGGCGTTACCCACCTGACGATAACAGAAAGGGAATACATTTTCAAGTTTTTGCAGTCGAGGCGCCCACCTGGAAAACAAGGGAAGTTACATTTCCAAGTTTGGTAGCATCAGGCGGCTCCACCTGAGGATAACAAGCGAATACATTTTCTAGTTTTTGACATCAGGGCCCACCCGGATGAACATAGGGAAATCCATTTCAATTTTTGGCTTATCAGCTCCCACTGGAAAACATGGGAACACATTTTTTCAAGTTTTTCATAACAGACTGCCCACCTCGATTAACAACGGGAATACATTTCAAGTTTTTAATGCATCAGGCTCCCACCTGGATAAAAGGTAATACATATCAAGTTTTTGCATTATTGCGCCCACATTGATAACAAGGGAATTACATAAGATGTTATTGCTAAATTCAGGGCTTATTCCACCTGAAATAACAAGAATACTTTCATGTTTTTTCAATCAGGCGCCCCACCTGGATAAACATAGAGGGAGCTACATTCAAGTTTTTGCATCAGGCACCACCTGGATAAACTAGGGAGTCCATTTTCAGTTTTAGCATCATGGCGCCCATTCCTTGGAAAAACTAAGGGAAATACATTTGAAGTTTTTTAGGCAACAAGGCGGCTCCCACCTGTGAATAACAAGATATATTTCAAGAGTTTTGCATTTCAGGCGCCCACCTGGATTAACAGGGAATACATTAATCAAGTTTGGCATCATAGCGCCCCAGGCCTTGGATCACTATATGGAATGACATTTAAATGTTTTGTCATCAGCGGCCATCCTGGATAAACAAAGATAAAATACATTTCAAGAAGTTTTTCAATCAGGGCCACCTGAGATAACAAGGAATACATTTCAAGTAATTTTTGCCATTCAGTACGACCCACCTGATAACAAGGGAATACATTTAATGTTTTTTTGCATCAGGCAGCCCACCTGGAAAATAAGAATACATGCATTTAGTTTTTGCATCAGGGGGCCGCACCAGGATAACTAAGGCGAATCTCATTTTCTGTTTTAGCATCAGGCGGGCCCAACCTGGAAAACAAGGGAATACAGTTTTTAGTTTTACATCAGGCGCCCACTTCGGAAAACAAGATAATACATTTCAAGTTTTGCATTCAGGCGGCGCACCTGGGAATAAACAAAGGGAATACATTTCAAGTTTTTGGCAGTTCAGCGCCCGCCTGATAACAAGGGAATACATTTACAAGATTTTGCATCAGGCGCCCGCCTGGAAAAACAAGAATAGATTTTCAAGTTTTTTCATCAGACGCCCACCTGGATTAACATTAGATACTTTTTCAAGTTTTTGCATTCAGCGCCCACCTGGATAACAAGGGAATACATTTCAATTTTGCATGAGGCGAGATTTCCACCTGGATATCAAGTTGAATACACCTTTAAGGATGAAAAAAGGTTTTTTCATGAGGCGCGGCGCACCTGGAAAACAAGCGCAATACATTCAAAGTTTTCTTGATCAGCGCCCCACCTGGATAACAACGGGAAATTCATTTTCAGTTTTAGCATAAGGCGCACCTGGAACGCACCTGGAAAACAAGGGAATACTATTTTCAAGTTTTTGCATCAGGCGTCCACCTGTTAAAAACAAGGAATTATCATTATACAAGGTGTTTTCCAGCAGCAGGTGCCGCACCTGGATAACAAAGGAATACATTTTCTAGTTTTTGCATCAGGCGCCGCCCACCTGGAAAGAGGGAATCCATTCAAGTGTTGGCATCAGGCGCCCACCTTTGGAAAACAAGGGAACACATTTTTATGTTTTCTATATCCGCACCAGTAAAACAAGGGAATTACATTTCCAAGTTTTTTCATCATGCGCCCACCTGGATAACTAGGAAACATTTCTAGTTTTTTAATCATCAGGCGCCCCATCCTGAGATAACAAGGAATCCATTTCATGTTTTGGCATTAGGCGCCACCAGGAAAACTATGGTGGAACACATTTTCAAGTTTGTGCATTCAGGCCGCACCGGATAACAAGTGATTAGTACTCATTTCAAATTAGCATCAAGCTGCCCCACCTAAAATAAATACATAATGCATCAGACGCCCACCTGGATAACAAGGAATACATTTAATGTTTTTGCATCAGGCGTCTCCCTACCTGGAAAATAAGGGAATACATTTTTCAAGTTTTTGCATCCAGGGTAGACCCACCCGAATAATTAAGGGAATCATTTTTCTTGTTTTAGCATCAGGGGCGCCCACTGGAAAATCATAATATTATCTTATTTTAAGTTTTTTGCCATCATGCGCCCACCTGGGGAAACACCAGGACTACATTTCAAGTTATTAGATCAGGCCACCCCACCTGGATAAACAAGGGAATACATTTCAAGTTTTTCATCAGGCGCCCACTAGAAAACTAAGGTAATAAACATTTCAACTTTTAGCATCAGTCTCTCTCACATGGATAACAAGGGAATACATTTCAAGTTTTTGCATCAGCGGGCGCCACACTGATAACAAGCGGAATACATTTCAAGTTTTTGCATCAGGCTTCCACCTTCTGGATAACAAGGGAATACATTTAATTTTTGCATCAGGCGTCCATCTGGATAACAAGGGAAATTCATTTTTAGTTTTAGCATTAGACGCCCACCTGGAAAACAAGGAATACATTCAATTTTGCATCAGGCGCCCACCTGAAAAGGGAATAGCATTTCAAGTTTTAGATCAGACGCCCAATTGGGATAAGGAATACATTTCAAAATTTTACATCAGGCGCCCACCTGGATAACAAGGGGAATATATTTCATGTTTTTGGCATCAGCTTGCCCCACCTGGAAACAAGTGAATAATATGTTCACGTTTTAGCATAGGCGTCCACATGATAACAAGGGAATACATTTCATGTTTTTTCATTAGGCGCCTCACCTGGATAACAGTAATTCATTGTTCAAGTTTTTGCCATCACGGCGTCCTCACCTGGAACAAGGTAATACATTATCAAGTCTTTTTGCATCAGGCGGCCTCTACCTATAAATCAAGGGAATACATTTCAAGTTTTTTGCATCATGCGCGCCCACTATGATATACAAGGGATACATTTTCAATTATTGCATCAGGCGCCTCCACCTATAACTAGGGAATACATTAAAATTTTTGCATAAGCGCCGCCCTCGATATCAGGAATTCAATTTTCAGCTTTAGTAGTCATGCCCACTGGAAAAAGGGAAATCATTCAAAATTTTTGCATTCGTATCGCCCTCTGGATAACAAGGTAATACATTCAAATTTTTTGCACAGCGTACCCACTAGAAAATAAGGGAATACTATATTCAGGTTTTGCATATGCGCCCACGCTGGAAAAACAGGGAATAACATTTCAAGTTTTTTGCATCACCGGCCCCACCTGGAAAACAAGGGGAATACCATTTCAAGTTTACCATCAGGCGCCATCTCCTGCGATAACAAGGGAATACATTTTCGTAGTTTTTTGCATCAGCCGCCCACCTGGATAACAAGGGAATCCATTTCAAGTTTTGGCATCCGGCTCCTCCTGGAAAACAAGGAACACATTTCAAAGTTTTTGAATTCAGCGCCCACCTGGATACAAAGAATAACATTTCAAGTTAGCATCAGCACCCACTGGATAACAGGAATTAACATTTCAGTTTTAGCGATCAAAAGCGTCCCACCTGAGATTAACAAGGGAATAACATATTCAAGTTTTTTTCATTAGGCGCCCACCTGGATAACCAAGGTAATTCTTTCAAGTTTTTGTCAATCAGGGCGCCCCACGTCACTTGGATAACAATAGGTATACATTTAAGTTTTTGCATCAGCGCCCCACACTGGATAACAGGAAACAACATTTCATTTTTGCACATACGAGGCCCACCTGGAAAATAAGGGTGAATAACATCTTCAAAGTTTTGGCATCAAGGCGGCCCGCCTGGATAACAAGGAATACGTTTTAAGTTTTGCATTCAGGCGCCCACCTGGAAAAACAAGAATACATTTTCAAGTTTTCTGCCATCAGGTCCCACTTGGATAACAAAGGAATACAGATTAGTTTGGCATAGGCGCCC
>NW_017678832.1:0-10393 GCF_001879085.1 Nicotiana attenuata
GATTGGCGGAGATCAACTTCGGAAATTTGAGGGTCCTCCTCAAAATTCTGCCCCAGTTTCCAGTAGTGGGGGAAATGAAAATTTTATTGAATTGTGACCGAACCCATAAGGCTGCCTACGTATCCCCTCTTAAACGGGAATCAGGTCAGACGTAGTTCAAATTACATCATACAGAAATCATAATGATTACACATAATAGCGTTTGACTGCATCCAAATTAATTGGCTTTGACCAGACTTCTCCATCCATCTCTGCGAGTATGAGGGCTCCCCCGGTTAGAACCCGGTGAACCATGTACGGACCTTGCCAGTTGGGAGAGAATTTCCCTTTGGCTTCATCTTGATGCGGAAAAATCTTTTTCAGTTCTAACTGCCCTGGCGTGAACTGTCTTGGTCTGACTCTCTTGTTGAAAGCTCTAGTCATTATTCTGATAAAGCTGACCATGGCAAATTGCATTCAGTCTTTTTCCGTCTATAAGGGCTAATTGCTCGTAGCGACTTTTTACCCATTCTGCATCTTCAAGTTCTGCTTCCTGCATAATTCTCAGGGAGGGAATCTCTACCTCGGCTGGGGTGACTGCCTCGGTGCCGTAAACCAACATATAGGGTGTCGCCCCAGTCGATGTGCGGACTGTGGTATGGTATCCCTATAGAACAAATGATAGCTTCTCCTGCCACTGCTTGTGTTTTTCTATCATTTTCCTTAGTATCTTTTTGATGTTCTTGTTGGCTGCTTCTACAGCTCCATTCATCTGAGGTTTGTAGGCTGTAGAATTCTTGTGCTTGATCCTGAAGGTTTCACACATTGCTTTCATCAGGTCGCTGTTGAGATTGGAACCATTATCAGTGATGATTGACTCTGGGACGCCGAATCGGTAAATGATACGATCGCGGACAAAGTTTGCCACGACCTTCTTGGTCACTGCCTTATATGATGTTCTTCAACCCATTTGGTGAAGTAATCAATTGCCACTAGAATGAACCTGTGCCCGTTTGATGCGGCAGGCTCGATAGGTCCGATGACATTCATTCCCCAAGCGGCGAACGGCCATGGTGAGCTTGTTGCATTGAGCTCGTTGGGAGGCACCTTTATCATATCTGCATGTATCTGACAGCGGTGGCACTTTCGAACATACTGGATGCAGTCTGTCTCCATAGTCATCCAGAAATAACCAGCTCGGAGTATTTTCTTGGCTAAGACAAAACCATTGATATGCGGACCACAGGTCCCTGCATGAACTTCTTCCAACAACCTGGATGCTTCCCTTGCCTCGACACATCTTAGTAGTCCCAAATCGGGAGTCCTCCTATACAGGATTCCTCCGCTATGAAAGAATTGATTGGATAACCTTCGCAGTGTGCGCTTTTGAGTAGTGTTTGCAAGTTCTGGATACTCTCCTGTTGACAAATATTTCTTAATTTTATGGAACCATGGCTTTCCGTCTGCTTCATCCTCGACATGAGCACAGTAGGCGGGTTGATCCTGGATTTTTACTGGGATGGGATCAATGAAGTTCTTATCCGGATGTTGAATCATGGATGATAGAGTGGCCAATGCATCAGCGAACTCATTCTGTACTCTGGGAACATGTCGAAATTCTATTTTTGCAAATCTCTTCCTCAACTCTTGTACGTGATGCAAATATGGGAGTATCTTGGAGTTCTTGGTTGCCCATTCTTCTCGAACCTGATGTATGAGCAGGTCTGAGTCCCCGATCACTAGTAACTCCTGAACGTTCATGTCAATGGCTAGCTTGAGCCCTAAGATGCAGGCTTCGTACTCGGCCATGTTGTTGGTGCACGGGAACCTGAGTTTGGCGGACACCGGATAATGTTGGCCTGTTTCTGATACTAGAACTGCTCCCATGCCAACTCCCTTAAGGATTGATGCTCCATCGAAAAACATTCTCCATCCATCATATGATTCTGCCATGTCTTCTCCTACGAAAGAGACCTCCTCGTCAGGAAAATACGTCTTTAAAGGCTCGTATTCTCTGTCCACGGGGATTTCGGCAAGATGATCGGCTAGTGCTTGTCCTTTGATCGCTTTTTGAGTCACGTAGACAATATTAAACTCACTCAGCAATATTTGCCATTTGGCCAGTTTGCCCATGGGCATGGGCTTATGAAAGATGTACTTCGGTGGATCCATCCTTGATATGAGATAAGTAGTATAGGCACAGAAATAATGCCTCAACTTCTGAGCTACCCAAGTTAGAGCACAACAGGTGCGTTCTAGCAGGGAATACCGGCGCGCGTACGGGGTGAACTTCTTGCTGAGATAGTAGATGGCTTGCTCTTTTCTCCCCGTTTCATCGTGTTGTCCCAGAACACAACTGAATGCTCCATCCAATACTGCAAGGTAGAGCAATAGAGGTCTACCTGGTTCGGGCGGAACCAAGACGGGTGGCGTTGATAGGTATTCCTTGATTCTGTCAAATGCTTTCTGGTAATCATCGGTCCATTTGGCAGCAGCGTCCTTCTTCAACATTTTAAAGAGGGGTTGACAAATGACAGTGGATTGAGCTATGAACCGGCTGATATAGTTGAGTCTCCCCAAGAAACTCATAACCTCTTTCTTATTCTTTGGCGGTAGCAAGTCTTGAATGGCCTTAACCTTTGATGGATCTAGTTCTATTCCTCGTCGACTTACGATGAACCCAAGCAGTTTTCCGGCGGGAACCCCGAATGCACATTTGGCGGGATTCAGTCTCAAGTTGTACCTTCTCAATCTGTTGAAGAACTTCCTCAGGTGTTCCATGTGATTAGTGGCTTTCTTGGATTTGATGATGATGTCGTCTACATATACCTCGATCTCTTTGTGTATCATGTCATGGAAAATAGTAGTCATGGCCCTCATGTAGGTGGCCCCAGCATTCTTTAATCCGAACGGCATCATCTTGTAACAATATATCCCCCACGGTGTAATGAAAGTCATTTTCTCCGCGTCTTCTTCGTCCATCCATATCTGATGATACCCAGCAAAACAATCGACAAATGACTGCAACTCGTGCTTGGCGCAGTTGTCAATCAGGATGTGTATGTTCGGCAAGGGGAAGTCGTCTTTCGGACTGGCCCGGTTGAGGTCCCAGTAGTCGACACAGACTCTGACCTTCCCGTCCTTCTTTGGCACTAGCACAATGTTGGCCAACCATGTTGGATATTCCACTACCCTGAGGACCTTGGCTTTGACTTGTTTGGTAATTTCCTCCTTGATTTTCAAGCTCATGTCTGGCTTGAACTTTGCGAGCTTCTGCTTTACCGGTGGACATGTCGGATCTGTTGGCAATTTGTGAGCTACAATAGATGTACTGAGACCGGTCATATCATCATATGACCAGGCAAATATATCCTCATATTCTTTTAAGAATTCTGTGTACTCTTCCTTTTCTGATGGTGACAGGTGAACACTGATGCGCGTTTCCTTGACATTCTCTGTATCCCCCAGGTTGACGACCTCGGTCTCGTCCAGGTTAGACTTAGGTCTATTCTCAAAGTCCTCAACCTCTTTAACGATCTCTTCTGGTATTTCATCCTCTTCTAAGTCTATATCTGTTTGTTGCGTTACCTCGTCGCATGTCACATTCGTCGGTTCATCAAGATAAGTAATAATAATGCTGTGTAAAGTAAAGTAAATGGCAGAGAAAAGAGATAATAAGAGCGAGATTTATAAAAACTGAAATGCTTTAATAAATGCTCAAAGAATTGTTTTGAACATCGGAGCTCTTTTCAAAATTCAAAGATAATACTGAAGGGAAATCAACTAGCGAAAAATAAAAGATAATGCATAATGCTTTGTTCAGCCTTGCTACCCCGAAGCTCTCCGGGCCCTGGTGGTTCTGACGGACCAATTGTTGAGGCGCTCTCCTCGGTTCACTGCCTGTATGGAAGGGCCTTCCTCCCCTTCCTCCTCGAGAATGACGTGACAGTCCATATTGTCATCTTCCAAGAACAGGTTCTTCATTGCTGCTAATGCTTCATCTTCCTCTGACCCATATATGATGTCGGCCGGCTGGAAAGTCTGTTCCAGGCGGGGTATAGGGTGCTCCAGCGGATAGTAAGGGCCGCGCCATGGTGGCGACCAGTTCTGGAATTCTTCCCAAGTATAACCGTACCCTAACCCAAAAGTGGTGCCATGCTTCTTCAGTTTGATAGGCTTGGTGATTCCCTGAAGGTTCTTGCCGAGCCCTTTGCCAGGTTCATACCCGCTCCAATTTACTATACTCTCTATCTTGTTATCCCACCACTTATCTTTGTCTATGGCGTTGACTCGCTCAATGTGGTGGTAAGTTTCTCCTCCTAGCTTCCTTGTTCCTTCAATTGCTGGGATGGTTTGGCGACTGTATATGGGGTTACTCCCGTCGCCATGAATAATCACTTCTTGGTGATTCCACTCGAACTTCACTACCTGGTGCAGGGTTGATGCTACGGCTCTAGCGGCGTGGATCCAAGGTCGTCCCAGTAGTAAGTTGTAGGATGCTGGGATGTCTATTACTTGAAAATCAACATCGAACCAAGTTGGCCCCATTTGTAGACATAAACTGATCTCCCCAATAGTGGACCTTTGGGAGCCATCAAAAGCTTTGACGTTGATAGCCCCATCCTTGATTTCATGCAGAGTCTTCCCCAATGTTCTGAGGGTCACCAATGGACAAATGTTGAGGCTGGACCCTCCGTCAATCAAAGTCCTGGTGATGAAATAGTCCTCGCATTGCACGGTGATGTGCAACGCTTTGTTGTGGTCTAAACCTTCAGGGGGCAACTCATCCTCGTGGAAAGTCATTTTATGACTCTCCAATACCTGCCCTACCATGTTTGCCATTTCTCCTCCAGTTATGTTGCTGGGTACATACACCACGGTTAGTATCTTCATCAGCTCGTTCTTGTGTGTCTCGGAGCTCTGCAGTAGAGCTAGGATGGAGATCTGCGCTGGTGTTTTGTTTAATTGGTCGACAACTGAGTATTCTTTTGCCAGTATCTTTCGCCAGAGATCATCGGGCCCACTTTCAATAGGTCGTCCAGAGGCCTGCTTACTTGATTCAACCAAATGTTCCGGAGTATAAACCCTGCCGGTCCTGGTCACACCCTGTACTACAATTGCTTCTCTGAACCTAGTCTTTCCCTTCCTTCTTGCCTCGGCGGTGTAATCCCAAGGTATGGCTTTTGTATGGAACGGTGTTACGGCTGACATCGCTACAGGAATGGGCACTCTCATTTTGGGTGGCAACACTGCAACTTCAAATGGTACCTTTGGAGACCCAAACTTCACCTCAATCGACTCTGCGGTCCTTTTGGATGACGGTGTTTCAAACTCGAGAGGCACAGACATGTTCACTTCAGCATCCCCAGAGGGCTGGATCTGGACTACAATTGGATTCAATGTGACGGTTGGTTTCTTGGGCTCGTCATCTTCGGCAATTAATCAAATTGACCCCTTGGGGTCCCAATCATCTTCTACTTCGATCATATGCACACCACCACCCTTATGATCAGGCAAGGGATTGTTGCGAACGTTAGGAGCAGGTTCCTTGGCCACGATGATTTTGTTGTCAATTAAAGCTTGGATTTTGTCTTTCAGTGATCGGCACTCATCGATGGTATGTCCTTTCATGTCGGAATGGTATGCACAGGTTTTGTTTGGGTTGACCCGTTGGGAAGGATTTTCTAGAGTTATGGCAGGGATTGGGGTGACGTAACCGGCTGCTTTGAGTCTTTCATATAGTTGGTCGATTGGCTCGGCGATGGCGGTGTATTACTTGGGAGGTTAACGGTCAAAGTTAGGGCGTGGCCTGGGGATGTTTTGGCGGGTGGGAGGTGATTGGTAGTGGGCATTATAGGCTTGGTAGACAGGTGCAGGTTTGGAATATCATGGTGAGGTGGGTTGATATGTGGGAGAGGGAGATGATTGGTAAGCAGGTGACAGAATTTGGTAAGAGGGCGGAGGTGCTTGGTAATTGGGAATAGACTGGTATGTGATGGGGAGTACCAAGTAGGCTTGGTATTTTACCGGGGACTTGGTTCTCTGTGCAACCATCACGGCACTCACGTCCTTTTTTTAGACGCGCCACCAGATTGTAGGGCTTTGTTTATAGCCTGCAGTGCTTCAAAATTAGTGACCATTCCGCTCTTAATGCCCTCCTCAATCCTTTCTCCTAGCTTGATAATATCGGAGAATTTCTGGCCCTCTATCAACATTAACCTCTAATAGTACTACGGATCTTGAGCTCGGACGAAAAATCGGTTCATCTGTTCTTCCTCTATGGCCGGCCTGACCTTAGCAGCCTCGAATCTCCATCGAGTAGCATACTCGCGGAATGTCTCAGTGGGTTTCTTTTTCAGATTCTGGATGTAGAAGATATCTTGTGCATTTTCTGTGTTAAACTTGAACCTGTCCATGAAATCGGACGCCATTCCTACCCGGCTCGTCCATTTCTTGGGATCTTGGCTAATGTACCAAGATAGCGCATCGCCTATCAAACTTCTCATGAAGAGTTTCATGCGAATGTTCTCGTCTCTTCCTACACCGACCAGTTTATCACAATATGTCCTCAGATGGACTCTAGGATCCTCTAAGCCGTCAAACATTTCGAACATGGGAGGTTTGTACCCCTCGGGAAGTTCAACGTCCGGCTGGATGCAAAGATCCTCATAATTCAACCCTTCAATGCCTTTGTTTCCTTCCACGCCCTGGACCCGGCTAGTCAACTTTTGAGCTCAGTTGCCATGTTCTTGATGAGAGAATCTTTGTTATCAGATTTTGGTGTGTTTGTAATGGGTTTGGTGTAGTGTGTCAAGGTTTCCACATATATAGGAGTGTGGTGGGGATGATCATTTGATGGTTCAGGGATGAGGAGTGGAGTGTTGTTGGGATATGTGTTGCAATGAGTAGCGGGCTATTTCTGCGGCTTTGGGATGTCCTGTGGAGGTATGGGGTGTTGAGCTTTGGGAAAGTTGATGTCTGGAGTCGTGAGGGAGAATGACAGACTTGCCAAGTTCCGAACTTGGTCTAGTTCTTCCTGAAATTTCAGTAACTTTTGTTCGAGTTGCGCGGCACTTTCTTTGGATACCTGAACACTCTAAGGAACCTCTACCCTTTCAGCTGAGTCGTCCTTTCTGATGTTGTTCACGTTCTCCATCTTTGTTTTGTTTTTGCTTTTGATAGGACTTGGAGGAGGAGGAGGTGGAGGGCCCTTTGATCTTGTGCAGTAGGATGATGATGCCAGAATGCACGAACTAATCTTTTAGGGAGGGGAATAAAAATAAAAGTAAAAACAACAAAAAGGTAACAAGTTAGTACGGATTCTGAGAAAGAAATATTGCAGTATTTAAACACATAGTACAAGAATATAAATCGTGTCCTAAATTGGGTGCCTCGTTGTGCCCGAGGTAGGCCTAGCGACAAGTTGACTTGGAGAACTTATAATGCTAAATGCCTCATTTTATTGATAAAAAATGAGACGAATCCCAAAACGACACTAAAATTGCATAAGGTAAAATGTCACTAATGGCCATTGGCCTTATTACATTTTAAAGCAAAAGAAAAGACTCCTAACTACTTGGTCCCAGAAGGACTTTCCGCAGGTTGAATGCTCTCGTTGATCAAATCCTCCAGCTCGCGTAGGTTCACCAGTAAAAATGCCTTTCCAGGCATTCTCCTTCGTTTCCCCCAGCATTCTGGCAATCAGTGACTCTTTTCCTCACTTTTCCCTCCAACTCCAGCAGACTGTATTCTAGATATTCCAGCTTCTCACTAGCCTTGGTGACCATCTTTTTCCATTCATTGATTTGGTCACTTGATGGGAGATTCCTCCACCAGGTCAGCAAGAGTGAGGGTATACTGACCATACCGAAGTCTGGGACCCTGTTCTCCATTTTCTGCAAAATAAAAGGGTTAAGACCATACCCCCCACCGGACTCGACTATTTAAATCAATAGTTAGCATAAACAGCATTTAGTTCTCCAAATAAATGCACAGAGTATGGTGTTGTCCGTTTGGGTCCCAGGGGAACCCAGTGGACTTTGGATAAGGCTATCCTAAAGAGTCATTATTTCGACAGCATAACTGACTCGACTAGGTTTGATAGTGATGCATGAATAGTTAAACAGGATAAGGTTTCTATGGGGTGCTAGACCGGTACCCTTGAGCGGACAACTCAAGAGGGAAAGGCACGGAACCGTCGACTGCACCGCTGATCGACTAGTTTTACCGCAAATACGCCTTTGCCAAAATTTAGGGGGTAATAATATTGGAAGAGCGCAAGCACTCATCAAGCGTTGCTATGGTAATTGTTTGGCACGAGTGGAATATGATGTTGAAGATGCAATTACAAAAACTGAAACGGATTGTCACGTATTTTCACGTTCATAATGGTTACAATAATTGCTCGAAAATTACAACGGTATTGAAAGAAAGCAGTAAATGAAAGCGTTAAAGAAAAAGGAAACAAAAGACATGTTAGTTTCGAATAAAGGTATTAAACAGAGCAATAAAGAAAACAATAAAGTCACATATAACATGAAGTGGTAAAAGCCTAAAGGAATCCCCAGCAGAGTCGCCATGCTGTCGACGCCCCCTTTTTCTAAGGCGAAATCGGGTTTACGACATTTGGAAAGACAACTCTATTCCCGTTTGGGATTTGGGTTATTAGAATTGAAGAGTCGCCACCTAATGATTAAGTGCATTAGGACACTAAGAAGGGTTTTTGAGTTGGAAAACCAGAGTTCGGGTAAGCGCTACAAATTATCTCAAGGGGAAGGTGTTAGGCACCCCTCAAGATCCACTAGTGTGGTTCCCGACCATGCTATGTTGTGACTTTAATGCAAATAGATACACAAAGGATTTTACAGACAAGGGCTGCAAATAAATACGGGACAAGTATGTGGGATCAAGGTCTAAATGATCTACAATTTGTTTAAACGGGGGACTAAACACAGAAAATTAATCAATAAATTGAATAAACAAAGAAGAAAAATCTCGAAGAAAAGGCATAATGCAGTAAAATTAAGGAGGAGTTTTGAGTAGTGGAAAAGACAGGATTTTATAGATATTAAACAAAGTTGTATAAGAAGATGGGTCCTAGGTTTATAAATCACATGGATCATCCACACAACACCGGTAGTCAATTGTACGCGTAGTGTTATCGTGCGATCATCATCTCCATGCCTACCCTTCCCACCCCGTTAAGGTATTAAGCGTGAAATAGTCTCGTTTACTTATTGCATGCTATTACCCATCCCACCTATCAGTCCTGGAGCCTTTTAGGACTACTAATCCTAAAGGGAAGAAGCTTGGCATTTCAGAGGTTTAAAAAGGTTAAAATACTAAGGCGTCAAACAAAATACATGAAAGCAGTTATAGGAGCACAAAACAATTAAGGCTCAGATAAACCTCCTTTAATCACAAAAAATCATGTAGTTTAGCACGTCTTACATGTACTGATTAGGTCGAAATTATGCTTAACTTTTGGCAGACTGGTTCATTACATATTTTCAGGCAAGAAGTTCGCATTAGGCTCACCTGGCTGCAACTTATCGAAGACCAGTGCAATTAATTAACTACATACTTGTTTGCCTACGTGATGGCCTATAGGCATGGCATCTACTGGTTTCAGGAATAAAGAAACAAACTGATTAAGAAAGTTCCCAGTTTTAACAGAATGATGCGAGTTCTGTAATTAGTGCTGATCTTAAAACGGGTGATTCATATTTGATTGATAATTCCTATAGGCATGCTTTCTAGCGTCGTTACTTTAAACTCTTTTTATAGGCGTGGCGGAAGCGCAGAAACACTATAAGCATGGTATCTGAGTACTGTTAGTTTTTAACCCTATAAATAGGTTTGCCTAGTGAACAATGCATGCATAGAGTCTGGATTTCTGGTTACTTATAGGCGTGGTATACATATGGAGATGCAAAATTACTATAGACATGGTATCTATATGGATGCATAAACCTATAGACATGATATCTATGTGGATGCATAAACCTATAGGCATGGTATCTACGTGGATGCATAAATGCGCAAAGCTGTAGGCAAGATACATGAGTACAGAAATGTGGTAATTCCCTACGAGCATGATATCTACCCCTTTGTATGCATGGTTACCCTTCCCTTTTCACTAATCACCCCAGAGGTTATTACAAAATTTTATTACAGACCAAGATGAATCAAAAACTTGAAATAAAATTACAATCAGAACTCTTAAGCTGCATCCAAGGAGCCTAATTCAAACCCAAGGTCTAACAATATGATATGAGCCAACTGCCAGGATCAGGTTCCAAAGCCTTTCTCTTATCTGGGATGTGTCAAAGTTCCAAGGAATTTCAAGAACTCCGGGCAATTCTCACACCCAGATATCAAAACTAAATGAAAGTGCAGTGTGGAAGGGCCAGCC
>NW_017678832.1:13951-14837 GCF_001879085.1 Nicotiana attenuata
CTCTCTTTAATCACTCTTGATTTTTTCATCTCGTTTTCGCCGCTCTTTTTGGCGCTTCTCGTTTTTTTTCTCTTTTTTTTGTTTTTATGTCACTCTCTTTTTTTCATTCTTTCTTTCTTTTTTCACTCAAATTTTTTTTTCTTTTTTTTCAGATTATTTTTCTCTCAGTTTATTTATGACTTTGATCGAATCCGATGGGGATTGCCTACGTATTATGAGGCCGCATGAATCGGATCTTGCGTAGTTCGGGATGATCAGGAAATAGGTAAATGAGCTAATACTTCTTATTTGTTTGTTTACTTTTTTTATAAGATTCAGACCATGAAAGCTTTATGAAAGAGAAAAACATTCTTTTTGAATTTTTTTTTGAATTTTCGAAAGAAATGCTTTAAAAGAAGAAAGAAAATATTTTTTTGGATTTTTGATTTTAATTTTTATTTTTTGAAAGAAAGACTTCTAAAAATTCGTTTTATTTTGATTTTAACTTTGGGAATTTCAAAAGTAAAAAGATTTTTTTTGTGAATTTTCATTTCTTTTATCTTTTTCTAAAGAAGAAAGAAAATGTTCTTGGCTTTTGGATGTTGCCTCTTAATTTTCGAAAGAGGGACTTCTAAGGAAATATTTTGGATTTCTAAGTTTTTTATTTAGTTACAAAAGTACTTCTTAAGAAAAGCGAAAATATTTTTGGACTTTTCAAAGTTTTTATGGGCATTTACAAAAGAAAGTCTTCTAAAGAAGAAAAAAGTATTTTTGGATTTTTGTTTCTGATTTTTTTTTGGATTTTTTTTTGGAAAAATACTTCAAAATGAAGTAAACCTGTATTTTGGATTTTGTTTTTCATTGATTTTTTCTTTTTATTTCTTTTTTTTCGTCATTGAAAGTACTT
>NW_017678832.1:18784-19662 GCF_001879085.1 Nicotiana attenuata
TAAAAATACCAAATAAATTTGTAAAAATGTACAAAAATCACCTTAATTATATTTTGGTGTAAATATGAGAATGAAATAAGTTATTCACCAAAAATGATTATTTTGGGAATAATTATTGGATTTTGTGGTATTAAAATAGGCAGTAAATTGGTTTAGAAAAATCATTAAAATACCAAAACTATTGGGTGTGCTTATATATGCACATACATGATATTTTGGAAGTATTTTGGGTACAAAAAATACCTAGGGAAAATTGGGTATCAACACATCAGGCGTCCCACATTTCCAATATGCGGAGACGCAATATCTTATTCTCTTCAGCAGCTGCTGATTCTAGCTGCAGAATAGCCGATGCCGGGCTATCCTCAGAACCGATGATTGGTAGATTGCTTGCGGAGGCCATTTGTGCCTTTTGATCTTGTGAAGGAGGGGAGGATGTACTACCAACAAAACCAACCACCAAAACCTGGCTAGTTTGCACATCCAACAACCTTGTTAGTTTTGAGACGCATAACAGATAGGAAATCGCATATTGGATGCAATGCATCTAAACAGTTAAACGTTTCTACTATGTGTTTGAACGGTTGCATGTTTCATCCCATCTTTAACTAACCATGTTTTGCTACGTACCATTTTTCAATCATTTCTGCCTCTCTTTAATCACTCTTGATTTTTTCATCTCGTTTTCGCCGCTCTTTTTGGCGCTCTCTTTTTTTTTCTCTTTTTTTTTGTTTTTTATGTCACTCTCTTTTTTTCATTCTTTCTTTCTTTTTTCACTCAAATTTTTTTTTCTTTTTTTTCAGATTATTTTTCTCTCAGTTTATTTATGACTTTGATCGAATCCGATGGGGATTGCCTACGTATTATGAGGCCGCATG
>NW_017678833.1:0-19658 GCF_001879085.1 Nicotiana attenuata
GAAATCAATGATTCGTTCTCGGATGAACACATCTTGGCACTATCTAGCACTTTTGCTCCATGGTATGCCGACATTGCTAACTATTTGGTGAGTGACCTTATTCCGGAAGGTTTGGAGTATTATCAAAAGAAGAAGTTCTTGAGAGATTGTCGGCAATATTATTGGGAAGAGCCATACTTGTTCCGTGTTTGTGCCGACAACATCATCCGAAGATGTGTTCCCGAAGAAGAAGTTATGCCTATTCTAAAAGCATGCCATGACTCGTCGGTTGGGGGTTATCATGGGGGAAATCGAATGGCGGCCAAGGTACTTGAATGTGGTTACTATTGGCCGACAATCTATCATGACGCCAATCAAATGGTCAAGGCTTGTGACCAATGTCAAAGGCAAGGATCAATCTCTAAGAGGCATGAAATGCCTATGAACTTTGTGATGGAGATAGAAATCTTCGATGTGTGGGGCATCGACTTTGTGGGTCCATTTGTGAGCTCTTATGGGATGAAATATATCTTGGTAGCTATAGACTATGTGTCAAAATGGGTTGAGGCAATCGCTTTGCCTAAAAATGAGGCAAGAAGTGTGACCGCGTTCTTGAAGAAAAACATATTCACTCGGTTTGGCACGCCTAGGGCCATTCTTAGTGATGGTGGGTCTCACTTTTGCAACAAGGCTTTTACGGGGCTGCTAGAAAAGTATGGCGTCAAGCACAAGGTGGCCACACCTTATCATCCCTAATCTAGTGGTCAAGTTGAGGTTTCCAATTGGGAGATCAAGAACATTCTAGCAAAAACTGTTAATGCAAACAGGACAGACTGGTCAAGGAAGCTAGATGATGCGTTGTGGGAATACCGCACGGCGTACAAAACTCCTATTGGTACATCTCCATATCGGTTAGTCTTCGGCAAAGCTTGTCATTTGCCTGTAGAATTGGAACACAAAGCTATGTGGGCTCTAAAAAGGTTGAACTTGGATTGGGGTGAAGCTGCAAATTTGAGGTTGACACAACTCAATGAAATGGAGGAATTCTGGTTCCATGCATATGAAAGTGCAGCTGTGTATAAGGAAAGGATGAAGTTCGTCCATGACAAGAAGATCTTGAAAAGGGAGTTTAAGTCAGGTGACTTGGTGTTGCTCTTTAACTCCAGGCTCAAATTGTTTCCAGGCAAGCTTAAATCCAAATGGTCCGGTCCGTTCAAAGTGGTAAGTGTCTCTCCTTATGGAGCTGTGGAATTGGCATCGGAAGATGGGTCCCGGACATTCAAGGTAAATGGCCAACGCATCAAGCATTACCTGGGCATAGATGGAGGAAAAAATATGGTGGAGCAGCTGGCTCTAAAAGATGGCCCGTGTCCGACCATTGAGTGAATCCAAAGGAACATCAACTTCGTCGTGCCGCGACGTTAAATCAAGCGCTTCATTGGAGGCAACCCATGTGTGGTAACACTCTTTTGTTCTTTGAATTTTTAAATTTTGATAGATAGATTTTCTTGAGCAATTTAAAGTGTGTGTTAGAGTGCAGGAGGGTCAAAAGATCACAACACATGGTGGGAATGCATGAGAAAGGTAAGAAAAATCGCTGTGGAAGTCTGCTGCAAAGATACGGTCGCATTTTAACTATGCGGACCGCATTTTGATCGCAAACCCAAATAGTGGGTTTGGCCAAAAATTGGACGTCAGAATGCGATGTGATTGTGCACTATGCGGATCGCATTTCATTTATGCGACCGCATTTTGCACCGCATTTCTGACTCTCCATCATCCCAAAAGACCCCACTGCATAACACATATGCGATCGCATAGTGTGCTATGCGGTGCCCTACCTACCGCAGAATTGACCAGGTATGTGGCCGCATTTCTCTAGTCTCTAACGCTCAAAACAAAACAAAAAAAAGTAAAAGTAAAAAGAACAAAGAGAAAAAAAAAGAAACAGAGAAAAACAAAAAAAAGAAAAAAGAGGGGCGGAAAATACGAAGGAACACAGGACAATCACCAACAAGGAATCGAATCCTCCAAGCTTCAAATCTTCAAACTCATCCCTGTCGTGTGCACACTAAGTCTCGTTGATATGGCTCCAAAGAAACACTTATCTTCTGCATCAAAAAGGGCCTACACCAGTCGCCAGGCATCACAGGCAAAGCGTTTGCGGATAGAGGAAAATGTGCCAAGCCCCTCCCAGTCTGAGGAGGAGGAGCTCAGGCCCTCAGTCAATTTAGAGGCTGAAGAGAGAAGGAAACGAGGAGAAGACTTCTAACTCCGATTTGGGGTCGAGGGGTCCAGGCAACTATATAGAGAGGGACTGACCAAGCGCAAAATCCTGGCCAAAAAACAATTGAGCTTGAACGGGTTGAAAGACCAGTACCCCCATATACTGGAAAACATAAAAGCACGAAGATGGGAGTGCTTTGCCAAGCCACCCACTGAGTACAATGAGACCCTTGAGAGGGAATTCTATGCTTTCTATGCAGCCTCGAGGACAGCACACCACAAACGAAATAGAATTTTCACTGATACTGTCATGGTTTGGGGGGAGAGTGTGTGCTGCCACATTAGCACCATAAATGAGTTGTACTTCCCTGGTTGGAGAGCAGGCACCGCTGAATACAATGCTAAATTCGCGAATAGGGAAAATGAATGTGGGTGGATTGCGTCAGTAATAGCAAAGGGGACTCCCGCTTGGATCAACCCTCGGCACAAGATATATAAGGAGGATCTCACGAGAGAGGGTCGCTACTGGCTCAGTTTTGTTACTTCTCGATTGATGCCAACTCGGAATGAAATTGAAATAGCCATTGAGAAGGCCATTCTCATTGCTTGCATCATGACTGGTATCAAGATAGATGTTGGAGCGTTGATCTTCCCAGAAATAGGGATCCGGGGAACGCAGCATGCTACTTCACTTCCTTTCCCGTGCCTGATCACAACCCTTTGTAAAGCTGTGAAAGTTCCCCCTCATACCACACTATGACAAAACCGAGAAGGAGACAAGGGATATTGATATAACTCGTATCACTGATGCTGCTGTCCCACCACGGGTTCAGGTTCAGGATCCAGTTGATCTAGAGCACAGCGACTCCCAGACTCCGGTGGCTCCTCAGGTTACAGTGGTCTCCCCTTCCACTTCCGAGCCTGCTTCTCAATCCACCACTGTCCAGCCTGCAATTGCCATTCTTGCTGTCTCAAAGCTTGGTCTATTGGCTGAGCATGCCAATTCCAAGGTAGACCAGATTTTGAAGACACTGCCCAATCTCATAAAGCAAGCACTGACTCCTATGCAATCCGCAGTGACAGCCCTCCAACAGTAACAATTAGTGTATGAGGATCGTTTGCAGCAACTTGAGTTGAGGGTGGAGAAGATAGAGCGGGGTGAAGTTAGTGGGCTGCCTGGCCTCAATGAGGAGGTTGCTTCTATGAAGACCGAGCTCCAAAAGATGCAGAACTTGGAGTTCGATCTATCATCCTTCCTTCCCACAGATGGTGATCAGGTTACAGGCACAGCTGCTCCGGACTTGGGCCTTGACTTTTCGACACTTATGACTGACGTTTCCCCTCCTATAGCTGGGTCTCCCCAACCTACAGCTCCTCCTGTACGCATTGACATTCCTGATGAGGAGGGTTCCGGACGATCCACTGCGTCCGAGGATGAGGAGACAGATGAAGGTGAGGAAGAGGTGAGTTCTGGATTTTCATATGATGATGGCCCTCAAGAAAAGGGCAAGCAGATTCTCACTCCGACTGTTGAGGAGATGGAGCGAGAACAACTCAAGATAGCAAGGGAACAATCTCTAGCAGATTTGGCCGCCACTGCAGATCCATCGGCCACTCGGCCATCATTGGGCGAGGCTAGCAGCTCATAGGTCCCAGCCCCAGTTATGGACCAGCTAGAGATTCCTCCTGCAGTTGTGATTCCTCCTCAGGCCGAGCCCTCAGTCCCAGTTCCAGCATCGGAGAGTGACCCTCCTAGCACAGAGCAGGCTACTGACTCCCATCGCGCTTATTGCGCCTCAGGGAGCCCCTTACACTTTTTGTTTTTGTTTTTCTGCATTGGGGGCAATGCATGCTCTTAAGTTGGGGGTGGTAGCCTTGTGATGATATTTTGTTAGCCTTGTGATACTGGTATCTTTGTGACATTAGCAACTGCTGGACATATGTGTATTTTTGTGTCCTTTGTATGTTAATATGGGTTCTGTACAGAAGTTGTGTTGTTTAGTTTGTGAGCATGTTTATGTGTTTCTGTGATTTAGATGCAGAAGTTATGGTACCCTTGTGAATATGATACCCTGATGCATATATAAAAAAAGAAGAAAAAAAAGAACAAGCAGATAGTCATCCATCTTTAGTAATTAGCAATGAATTCCCTTTGGTTTTTCTTCGCCAGGTTCTTTTCCAAGGGTGTAGTAGTAGAACCAGGAGAGTAGAATGAAATACCTTGACCTGTTTGGTGTAATTGTCTAGACTCAAGCATGTGTGTCTGTATATAGCATATACCCTTCTAGAGAAAAATATCAACTGTGTGAACTTGAGGCTCGCTCTGTGGCTCTATGTTTACCTGGAGTTAAACTTATACATATGATGAAAGCTTTGAGTTGCCAAGTGTTGACTCGAGGGTTTCAAACTATGTAAGCCAAACAGTTCGTGTGCCATGTGTGTGAGTTTTTAGGTATATAATTCTTGTGTTTACTTCTGCCATAGAACTTGCCCGGTTGGTCTTTCGACGCTTATAATAATTACACTTGGTTGGAGAGATGACCTTAGGCAGTCTTTGTGATCTTTCAAGCCAGTTAGCCTTTCAAGCCACCCATTGTGCAGTTAATATCCTTAGTCACCCTGTTTGAGCCTTTAACTTTTTCTTTGGCTACCTCATTATAAACCTTTCCCTTTTTGTAAAATAATTCCCTCTTTTCAACCCGTCCCTCCTTGAACATTGCGAATGAGGCTAAAAGCCTAAGTTGGGGGTGTGATGTCAAAATGGAAAGTGGTAAGGTTGTACATTGAGTGTAGAATCATATACCTCAAAGTGTGTGTGCTAAATTATTCAAGCTCCAAAAAATAAAAAATAAAACATGTATAAAGAAAAAAAAAAGAAATAAAAAGGGGAGAAAGAGAGAAATCTTTGTATGTATATAAATTATGGAGCCTTGAAGGAAATGAGAGAGGTATTTAAGGTGGTTCTACATTGGGAACTAAATGCCAATGAGGCTTTGTGGGTTGAAAAGGANTTTGGTGCGAGTTGGTTGTTTTGGTTATTTGCTGGAGGTGTTAGTTGCCGGGTCGATTTTGGGTTTTGTGGTGCCATTCTGGTTCTAAAATTGCTCCTGCTTTCGTTTGAATCCTGTTGTTTGTCTACAATTCGTTTCCTGGGTTTGTGGTGCTGATTTGGGTCTAGATTTGCTGCTGTTG
Organism: Nicotiana attenuata; assembly: GCF_001879085.1. Lineage (NCBI taxonomy): Eukaryota > Viridiplantae > Streptophyta > Magnoliopsida > Solanales > Solanaceae > Nicotiana > Nicotiana attenuata. Next base: position 5,398 of record NW_017678833.1, read on the forward strand.
TTATTTGTTGTTCGCTGCTACTGAACTCTCCTCTTCATTACTGTAATCTCCAGGTACACTTCCTGAGTTCACTACCATGAAGATTTCAAGTTAAAAATGAAATGAAGATGAAGCATGCTTTGTTATAGATTCCATTTATTTTCAATACTTTAGTGTATTTCATTGTAATTAACATGGACTGGACTGTTTGAGATTTTTGAACATCTGGCGCTAGCTTTAATATAGCATAGCTTGCTCTCATGTGTTAGTTCGATTTTTGGTTAAGTGGAGACTGTTATGAGTTCTGAAATCATAGACATGCATCCATGATTGATAATTGGATATTCAAACTGTCATGATAGGTTAGCAGGAATATCGGTTTTAGCATGGTTAATTCAGATGTAGCTGTCATACCCACTTGAAGGTTAAATTCATAATAAGCTACTGATTAGAAGTTGAATTTAAAATAAACAGCTGGGTCGTGTTAATGTTAGATCAAACTTGCTTTGTAGTTTAAATGCAGTAAATAGTCTAATTACTCACCTACAGATTCAATTCACACATAAAAGTTAGCATGTTGAAATTAGCATGAATTCAGAACTGGTTATATGTTCACCAATAATTAAGGCTGTTGTGAGTTAAAATCAGTAGGCTAAGATTCAAATAACATCAGTATGAGATCTGGGCTCATTTAGGAGCCCAAACGTAACAGCCTCTGTTTGAACAGACCTGGGCCTGAATCTGTTTAAAGCTCAACGTTAGACAGCCCTTTCCCCCTTGTAAGGTCAAACCATTCTCCTTCTTTTGGGCTATTTTGAAGCCCAATCTGCTGGAGATCCTATGTTGATTATTAAAGCATTTTGATTTAATATTGTGATGTAACACTTTCAATGATGGTTTAGTAACAATGCTAATTAATTAGGGCATTTTCTTTATTTTTAGAGACAATACATAATAGAAAAATTGTAGTCCTTTAGGTTGGCTTTAAAATAAAACGAGGTGCGCCGCGCCAAATAAAACCACAAATTGCGTGGCCCTCTTTAATTACTTCTTAAAAAATACTTAGACTTCGGGACATGCCATTTAGTGAATTTCATGGCTCCCCACAAAGTTAATAATACGCTAGTTGCTTTAGGCCCGGCATTTAATAGTATTACTTTCCTAAACTCGGGTGCACATTTATGTGACCCAAATCCAAATCTCAACGAAGTTGAAATGTGTCAAAAACTACGGGTGCATTTATGTGACGTGGTTTGAGACGTGTTTTCACGACGTTGCAATTTTCTTTAAAAATAATAATAAAAGCGGTTTAAAAGTAAAAAGCACATGAGTTAAAACATGTTTTAAAATCTGATAACTAAGCCAGATATAACAGTTGAGCGACCGTGCTAGAACCACAGAACCCGGGAATGCCAAACACCTTCTCCCAGGTTAACAGAATTCCTTACTCGGATTTCTGGTTCGCGGACTGTTAAACAGAGTCATATTTTCCTCGATTCGGGATTCAACCGGTGACTTGGGACACCATAAATCTCTCAAGTGGCGACTCTGAATCTTAATAAACAAATCCCGTTTCGATTGTCCTTTAATTGGAAAAACTCCTTTATACCCTTGCGGGTGTAGGAAAAAGGAGGTGTGACAGAAGGTTGCTGAAGGACGAATGTGCGATGCAAAATGCAATCGCGTTTCTGCAATGCGAACCGCAGAGCTGGAATACGATGAAGATGTGAAAACTAGGGTTTCAGTCTGCGATGGGGACGTCCAAAATGCGGACCGCATGTCACTTATGCGACGAGAATGCGACCGCATTTCTGACCTGAAAGGGTATTTCTGTCCGTTTTCTGTCACGATTTTCAGTCCACTATAAATAGCTTTATGATGTTTTTGTGGGCTCATCTTGTCTAGTTTTTGAGCTACATTCCAAGACTTAAATATTCTACACTTTTGGCATCTTGTGGGTCAAGAATCTTCACTTTGTAAGCTTTATGGCCATTAATATTCTCTTGCTTTTGTATTTTAGTATTAGTAGCTAACTTTAAATACTAAGGTTGTGGATCCTAAATGGGTGTTATGTTAATGGGTGTTTAACATTGAATATATATATATAATGGTTGGTTGATATCTATTTATTTCTCATTCTTCATTTATTGTTGGTGGTTGCAAACATTAACAAAGGTCATTAAATTCTTGCTTTGCTTGGGAAAGTGGGTTAGAATTTGGAAGAAGTAAATAGCAAAGACTCAAGGCTTTAAACCTTGTTTAATGAAATCACTTAGGAATAAGTGGGTTTTATTTGGCATAAATTGATTGTTCTTAATTGCAACTCTTTTACATTTGGAAAAATTATAAAGAGGAAATACTATCCAACTATTAGTAAATATTGGGTAGTCATTTAGACATCATTTGCATATCAAAAGGACCTTCCATTAGAAATATATCATATTAACACCGATAGCATTACACTTCATTAAAGGGGACACAACCTTGGTTACTTTAATCAAATTATTCACACTCTTAATATTCCAACTAGTTGTTATTTTGAAACAAACTCAATCCATACTCTTGTTACTATTAATTCACACTCTTGTTACCGTTAACTGAATAGAATTACGACTTTAGTCGAGCAACATACTAATCGAGTAACCTTTTCACACCTATTCCCTATGGGATTCGACCCCAACCTTGTTGGTTTACTATATTTGACATTGACCGCCTTACACTATTTCTTAAAGTGTAATTTGAGCGTATCATATTTACACAAGTTCAGGTTTCCTAGCAAAAAAATCATTTTTTAATGTTTTTTTTCAATTTTTTTTCATTGTGCATTCTGAGCTGGTCCTATTAGGTGATCTTAATCATCCCTAATTCCAACTTGTTCCTTTCAAAGTTTTCTCTACTCAGTGCTTTAGTAAAGATGTCAGCAATTTGTTTATCAGTAGCACAGAATTCTATGGTGATCAATCCTTTCTCATAGCTATCTCTTAAGAAGTGGTGTCTAACATCTATGTGCTTAGTCCTCTTGTGATGAACATGGTTCTTTGTCATACTTATAGCACTAGTATTATCACAGAATATAGGAATGCAACCAACTTCAATGCTCTTTGTCGCGCTACTTCCGCTAGCAACCACTATCAGCTGATGTTTGATCCACATCAATTGAGCACAACAAGAGGCAGTAGCAACATATTCAGCCTCAACAGTGGATAAGACCACTGAATTCTGCTTTTTAGTGGCCCATGATACAAGACATGAACCAAGAAAATGAGCCATACCTGAGGTGCTCTTCCTATCTACAAGGAAACCTGCATAGTCAGCATCAGCATACCCTACTAGATTGAAATTACTACCTTTAGGGTACCAAAGACACAGATCAATAGTGCCTTTCAAATATATCAGTATCCTCTTGACTGCAGTCAAGTGAGATTCCTTTGGATTGACCTGAAAACGTGCACAAAGCCCTACACTGAAAACTATGTCAGGTCTGCTGGTAGTGAGATACAAAAGTGAACCAATCATACCCCTATACAACTTTTGATCAACAGATGAACCAGGTTCATCTATGTCTAATTTAGTAGCAGTTGCAATGGGAGTGTCTATTTCCTTTGATTTATCCATTTTAAACTTTTTAATCAACTCGTTTGCATATTTCTGCTGATGGATCATGGTTCAATTTGGGTTTTGTTTGATCTGTAAGCCTAAGAAAAAGTTACGCTCACCCAACATACTCATTTCAAACTCACTCCCCATTAATTTGGCATAATCTTTACTTAGTTTGTCAGTGGTTTCCCCAACAGTTATGTCATCAACATATATTTGTACCACAAGAACTTTGCCTTTTTCCTTAAGGGCTAGAGTACTGTCAATTTTACCTCTTTTGTAGCCATGTTCAAGCAGGATAATCGTTCATACCATTCTCTAGGTGCCTACTTGAGTCCATAAAGAGCCTTGTCTAATTTGTACACATGTTTCGGACACTCCTTGCTCTCAAACCCTGGATGTTGTTTAACAAAAACTTCTTCTTTTAGGTAGCCATTCAGGAAGGCACTTTTGATATCCATCTGATGAAGAGTGAATTCCATGTGTGCTGCAAAAGCTATGAGGAGTATTATTGCCTCCAGTCTTGCAACTGGAGCAAAGGTCTCATCATAATCTATATCCTCCTCTTGGCTATAACCTTGGATCACGAGTCGTGCCTTGTTTCTTGTAACTGTTCCATCTTCATCAAGCTTATTTATGAAGACCCATTTAGTGCCAATTACTGATCTATCCTTGGGTCTTGGAACTAGATGCCAAACTTGACTTCTCTCAAACTGATTGAGTTCATCTTGCATTGCATTTACCCAGTCTGCATCCTGCAAAGCCTCAACAACATTTTTAGGTTCAATAAGTGATAAGAAAGCATCAAAAGCACACAGATTCTTTAATTGTGATCTAGTTTTAACTCCAGAGGTTAGATCAGTGATTATGTTCTTAATGGGATGAGAACTTTGATACTTGGGAGGTTTCACAACCAACTGATTTCTGCTTGATGTTTCTCCCATGTTCTGTTGCTGAGGAACAGGGTCATGAACAGGTTCCTTTAGGGGATTGATTTCAGTTCCCCCTGTCAGGTTGCCCTGGATGGAAGAACCTGTTCCATCACCTGTTCCTTCTTTTGGTGCAACTTTAGCTTGAGCTGAGACTTGACTCAAATCTTTTACCAGCCTAATAGCTTCATCTTCATGTTCCTGTCTCTCAGAAAGAATGTTAGTTTCATCAAAAACTACATGTACACTTTCTTCTACACACAAAGTTCTTTCATTGAACACCTTATAAGCTTTTCTATGTGAAGAATATCCCCAGAATACTCCCTCATCACTTCTGGGATCAAACTTACCTAGAGAGTCCTTTCCATTATTGTGCACAAAGCACTTGCATCCAAATGCCCTAAGATGGGATATATTTGGTTTTCTCCCTTGAAGTAACTCATAGGGAGTCTTCTCTACAAGAGGTCTAGTTATACATCTATTAATGATATAACATGCAGTATTTACAGCCTCTGCCCAGAAGTTATGGGGTAGTTTACCAGAAAGAAGCATAGTCCTAGCCATATTTTCAAGAGTCCTATTCTTTCTTTCAACTACTCCATTTTGTCGAGGAGTCCTAGGGGCAGAAAAATTATGATCTATACCATACTCATCACAAAATTCAGCAAACTTATCAAATTCAGTTCCATGATCAGACCTGATTGATGCAAGTTGATTACCTAGTTATTTTTGAGCTTTTCTAACAAAGGCAGTAAACATGTCAAATGCTTCATCCTTAGATGTTAAGAACAGTACCCAGGTAAACCTAGAGTAATCATCAACAAGTACCATCACATATTTCTTGCCACCTCTGCTCAAAGTTCTCATTGGACCACAGAGATCCATATAAACCAGTTCCATACCGAGAAAGAAAAAACAAAATCGATCGTCGACCTAGGAGAAATTAAATATCCGCCGCTTTGCATTTCGAGGAGCTATCAGTTGGTCGGCGCGCGATATTTCCGGTATATCCCCGTTGTTAAGGCATCGAAGGCGTAGAGAAGAGTCCCAAGTAGTTGGGTTAAGGTGTATTAGGAGAGAGAGATAACTGTAGCAAACTAGGGTATTTGAGAATCCTTGAAGGAGTCCCAAGTAGCTGGGTTAAGGTGTATTTGGGAAATTTTTGGAAATAGGAGGGAGAAATTACGCGTATGCTTTTGGAGCCAAAAAGAAAGAAATTTTAGGCAACAAAAACAAACAAGCTAGTTGAGAAAATTAAATTTTTTTTAATAACAAAAATATTTTTCGCATCAATAAAATTGATAAATCTCTATATTAGATAAGTGCAACAATACTTTAATTGGTATGATGAAAATAACGAAAATCTAAGTGCTTAGTTTTGTTAGTATTATTTACATCCTTTTAAAATTTAAATTATCTCAAATAAAATGACATATAAAACTTAAATATCTAAGTGCTACTACTGCCCTATTCTTTATAATTGTCAATTTTTTCCATCCACAATAAAATCAACAACCTCAATATTAAGAAGTGACAAATAAAGAGGATGAAAAGGAATACTATAAGCCTTTGGGTGAGCTACTTTAGCTGCAATAGGAACAGGGCAACTCGAGATAGACGAAAGATAAGAATGTAATTTCAAACAGGTTTGATCGGACCAAAGAGTAGTATACGCCTTTAAATTCCTTGCTAAAGATAAAAATATGAACTAAGAATGCGCGACACTAGATGTCTATAGTATACAAGCTATATTCGATATAACATTTGCTATATATATATATATATATATATATATATATATATATATATATATATATATATATATATATATATTAATTATTAATTAATTATCTCAAGCCACTCGGGCAACAGTAAAACATGATGATCAGCCCAAAATATCATTTACAATATCAAAACGGGGTAAATATGGTTAAGTTATGAAAACAGTAGAATACAACATGACGGAGTACAAATATGAAGTCAAAACAGTGAGGAATAGTAGTAAAAATTCCCTAAGGGTCCAAAACAGTTGGCACGAGGCCCAAATGTGGCATTTAGCCCAAAACAGGATAATACTTTCCAAAACACAATGATAGCAAACAGTTTTCAACCAAATACATAGTTTAACAGTCATACGGGACGGACTAAGTCACAATCCCCAATGGTACATGACCCCACGCTCGTCATCTAGCGTGTGCGTCACCTCAAAGTAGCACAACGATGTGAGATCCGGGGTTTCATACCCTTAGGACAAACATTTAAAATCATTACTTACCTCTATCCGATCCAAACTCTAGCCCACGATGCCTTTGCCTCTCGTATCGGCCTTCGGATGCTCCAAAGCTAACCAAAATCAGTACATAACCATCAAAATATGCTAAGGGAACAAAGCCCTCTCGAAAGAAATCAAATTACAACACCAATCCCGAAATTGGCCAAACCCGGCCCCGGGCCCACGTCTCGGAGTCCGAAAAAAATCACATCAATAGAATTCTCATCCTCCCACGAGTCTATACATACAAAGAACATCAAAATCGGATCTCAAATGGCCCCTCAAATCGCCAATTCAAGTCTCCAATTTTTCTTCCAATTTTCTCCAAATTCCCAAATTAAATGATAAAAATTAAGACAAAATCATGGTATTTAACCAAATTTTGGTGAAGAACACTTACCCCAAACAATCCTCTAAAAATCCCCTCCAAAATCGTCTTCTCCCGAGCTTCATAGCTCCAAAAATGCAAAAAATGGCCGAAATCCTCGAAATAGAATACTTTATAAAGCTGCCCAGGCTTCCTCTTTCGCGAACACGGGACGACCATTGCGTCCGCGATGAAGAAAAATATCAGCTCCAAAAAATGCTCTACGCATTCGCGGCACAAGCCTCGCGGACGCGATACCTATGGGAGACGTAACTACGCGAACGCGACATCCAAAGCGCGAACGCGAAGAATACAACATCATTACATTGCGAACGATTCTTTGGGATCGATCTATTCACTGATCGTGGGTTGATTTTGGCTGATATCTTCATCACCTACAAGGACTCCTTTCTCGTCCATAAAGGTATTATCATAAAAAATAACATGAACTAATGTTTCTACATACAGAGTACACTTGTTATAAACTTTAAAAGATCTACTATTATTAACCAAGAAATATACCTTCATCACTTCTTGGATCAAACTTACCAAGATTTTCTTTACCATTATTGTGGACAAAATGTTGGCCCAAGTACAGGTGAAGTTTTGAAGACTGACAAAAGAACTCAGACATGGACCAGGTCCATCTTGTGAAGCGCAATCATGATCAACCCAAACATGTGAGATGCACGTAAAGGAGATAAATCTAACTTATCAGAAGTAATATCTCCTGATCTGATCGAAAATGTTGCATATTGGATAAGGAGAGAATGACTCCTTACATGAAGAGAACACAATTTAGGAAGAAGATAGTGTTAGAGTTTGAGATCACCATGAACTCTTCTACAATAGAAGAGTATCAATTGAATCCCACTCAAACTCTGATTACTAACCTATTAAATGTCAGTGTTGTTCTCTTTTATAGATAATGCACATAAGCAAGAGTTAAACTTAAATTGAGAGCAAAAGAGCAAGGCGATATTGCAAGCAATTTATGTGTGATTTGAGATTAGTATATAAAGAGGGTATTAATTTGTAAATCATCAAGAAAAACAATTAAGTTCTCTCTAATACAAAAGTTTTCTTTGGTAATTCTCATGTGTTCTAACATTCCCTTGGCGATCTTTAGTGTAGGTTATGACTAAGGACGTGACAACGTGGTATCAAAGCAAAGGTTATGACTAAAGAAATGTTAGAAAGAATACAAGAGATTGTTATAAGGAAGCTTTGTAGAAAAGACGTGATAGCAGGGTCTGAAAAAGTGGATGACATGGCACTTGATTTTCACACCTTTTTAAGATATGTATGAAAAATGTACAAGACTACTAACATGTGGTACAAGAACCAATTTCTTGACTTGTCTTTGAAAATTTCAATCCTCTTTTACCACTCATGCAGTGCTTCTACAGCTTCTATAATCATCATGCGTGTCTACCTGCAACGGTATTGAAGTGAGTTAGACTTGGCTGAAAAACACTTTAGCTAATGTTACCTGAAGGTGACCTTCATTGCCAACTGATGGGAATCAGGTTCTCAATTAGGCTTTATTAACCCCAGCTCCAGCCTTTTTCTTTCAAAATGTTCTCTGCTCAATGCTTTGGTGAAGATATCTGCAATTTGGTCTTCTGTACTGCAGAACTTCATACAGATAGTCCCTTTCTCCACATTATCCCTCAGAAAATGATGTCTCACATCAATGTGCTTGGTTCTTTTGTGTTGAACTAGATTCTTGGCCATGTTGAGTGCACTGGTGTTATCATATAGTAGGGGCACACAGTCAGTATACACACCAAAATCCTTCAATTGCTGTTTGATCCATAAAAGCTGAGCACAGCAGGAAGCTGCAGCTACATATTCTGCTTCAGCTGTTGAAAGAGCCACTGGGTTTTGCTTCCTTGTGCCCCATGAGATGAGACATAATCCTAGAAAGTGATCCATTCTAGAAGTACTTTTCCTGTCCACAAGATAACCTGCATAGTCAGCATCAGCATACCCAATAAAATTAAAATTGTCACCTGAGGGGTAGTATAGGGCCAGGTCCTGTGTTCCCTTAAGATATCTCAAAATTCTTTTGGCAGCATTCAGATGAGATTCCTTGGGACTCTCTTTTTATTCTTTTTCACATTGAACATTCTTTTTGTCTTTGTGCTTTTCTTTCTTTTTCATTACCTTTCCTTTTCTTCATTTTTGTGCCTTTTTACCACTTAGTTGCAATCCTCGTCTCTCCCCACAAACTTATACTTTTGCCATGTGCTAAAGGAAAGATCGGGTGCCAAGAGAGGGTATAGGCTTGTCTCATGGTTCTTGAAAGAAAAAGTCTAAGGCTCAATAGGGTTGACTAGGGATCTTATCATTGGTAGGCTATGGAATTGTTCAAGCTATCATTTGGATCAAGGAGAGCCTATAGTCATGTCTCAAGTCAAAATTCACTTAGGATTTTGCCTCAACAAACATTCAGAGCAAGTTCTAGGCCAATGGCTCGGGACTTGAACTTGCAATTGCAATTACTCACCACGCAGCTACTTATAAAAAGTAGCTTGACTGTATGTTGAAGGTGTTTGAATGTGTGTTGAAGGCGAGATATTTTCCTTTTCTCTAGAATTTAAAAGTGTTATTTTTCATTTGACTTAATCTCCCCGTTCATTCATGTGGTCGTGTTCAATGATAACAATATTATTTCATCTAGCTTGGGTAGCCTAATTTTGTATCTCGTATCTGTTGCTTCAAGTAGCCTTCTCAATTAGTAAGAGTTAAAGTATTGGCTATTAGAAACTCAACCTCTATTCATAGTAATGGTTCCTCTAGATGTGAGTGTATAAAGCAAATGTAAAAGCATTCTACTGTTGCATCAGTTTTAAAATACACGATCCACTAAAATGATTGCACCATTTTTACCTATTTCTTAGATTAATGGTAAGTGCAAGTCCAATAATCAAACTGTAACCTCCGTTGCAAATTTATGTATATTTGCTTTTACATTACGTAATGATATCTTTCAGTGGTGAAGCCATAGCCTAAGGCTAGGATTTCACTTGAGGTATGTGTTTAATATGTTGGACTTACTTATTTTACATTCTGTTTTGAGTATCAAGAAGTTCGTATGCATTGTTTCAGATTTGTGAGGTAGAATTATGAAAAAAGTTGAAGCCCATAACCTCGTCACTGATTTTTGCTTTTCTGCTACAAATTGCTAACTGTTGACTCATGCTACCAAATAAAATCATATATTTGTATAGGGAAAAAACTGAATTTATATTGAAGGTACGTGGCATGACACGTGGACTGGTCAAATGGTCAAAACATGATGATCAGTTAAGAGGCACGGGCGATATCAGATACGAGGAGAAGAAAGTTAAATAGGCACGAGATGCTATTCAAATGATACGAGTCTCGTATCTATTTAACTTAATTAAAGCCAGGAGGTCAGAAGGAATTGAAGATATGAATCTGATGGCATAAAGGAGTCTAAATTCAGTATTAAATGTCAAATACGTTAGCGAATCAGTATTAAATAGGAATGATTGTGTAACGTTTCATTTAATGTCATTTAATGCTCATAATTGCCTCTTTAAGGCTAAGGCATTATACCTTTTCCTAGAAAAATCAACTATAAAAGGAGGAGGTCTCAGCATTTGTAGGGACACGAAAAATCATTGAGATTACATTGAAATATAGCAAGAAATTTGGTAAAAAGCTTGTGAAGAAGAAGACAAAGGAAAAAGGGGGCAAGTTTATATATAAACTCAACCGTCGATAATTAAGAAGTATAATGATGGAAAGCCTATAATAAAGGCAACTATCACTTCGTGAATAGTGGAGTTAAAGAAGCCTTAGAAAAAGGCTGCAAAATCGCAGAACTAATGAGAAGGTGACACGTATATGGTGCATTGAATAGAAGAGACAATTGAAGCGTCGACACTGTCATAGCATTGATTATGGCAAAAATTCCCTTTTTAATGAAGATCCACTTCTCAAATATTTAATTGATAAATAAATAGAAAGTGGGGGACTATCTGTATAGGAAAAAAACTGAATTTATATTGAAGGTGGCGTGACACGTGGACTGGTCAAATGGTCAAAACATGATGATCAGTTAAGAGGCACGGGCGATATCAGATACGAGGAGAAGAAAGTTAAATAGGCACGAGATGCTAGTCAAATGATACGAGTCTCGTATCTATTTAACTTAATTAAAGCCAGGAGGTCAGAAGGAATTGAAGATATGAATCTGATGGCATAAAGGAGTCTAAATTCAGTATTAAATGTCAAATACGTTAGCGAATCAGTATTAAATAGGAATGATTGTGTAACGTTTTATTTAATGTCATTTAATGCTCATAATTGCCTCTTTAAGGCTAAGGCATTATACCTTTTCCTAGAAAAATCAACTATAAAACGAGGAGGCTTCAACATTTGTAAAGGGACGAAATATCATCGAGATTACATTGAAATACAAATTTATTTACTGCTTTATTATCCACAAAAATTTCTTATTCTTTTCGTCTCCTGATTATCAGTAACCCGATTTTTCCTCTATATTTCTAGTTTTAACAGAAATTCTATTTTTTGGTTAAACAAATTTGGAAAACAAATGCATGTTAGTAAACTCATAAAGCATATGAACTACAAACTTTACATCTTCAACTTGAAGAACAAAGTAATCTTTGCTTTTATCTTTGTTCAAGTTCCCAATAATTTTTAATTTGGAAACAAGATTTTGGCACTACAAATGCTGAACCACTTTTTCCATGACTTTGCGAAGTGTTTGGAAAATAAGTTTCTAATGTTTTTCTCCTTTCTTTCTAAGTAAAAAAAGGTCGGATAGTTTTTCAAGTTTTGATATTAAAAAAAGCCATGAAATTTAATTACTATTATTACCTATAATTAATGTTTGTTGTATCATGTAATACACTATGATAACTTATCAATACACAGAAATCAAATTAAAATTTAAAAGTAACAAGCTAACATTTAGAAAGGTAACATTAAGTTTGGTAACGAGTGAATAACTTTTGAACTTGTACAAATTCCATCGAGATACTTTTATCAGAAAGAAACTGGAAATATAACAAAATGGACATTATCTTGAGTTCCCTAATGATTATAATCAAAATTATCAAATTAATTAGGGAAATCATATCTAAATTTGCAAAGACAGAATCAATCATCCGAGATTGGGCCCGTGCGTAGCCGGGCTAACCACCACTAGTTATTATAAAAGCATGAATACAAAGTCGGTTTACAAAAATAACCTTATAATATTAAGTATAATAACTCATAATAAAAGGATATAACCGAAATTCTACATATTAACCTTCTAATCCTATTAATTTTAGGACATAATACTACATGTTAGGAATTCCTAATCATGAAGCAAATCGAATCTAATTTTGATTAGAAAAGCACATCCATGAAATGTTACTTTCAAAAAAAAAAAAAAAAGAACTCTTGTGCCAAATCTTCCGAAACTTTAGGATAAACATTCCTATTCGCATTAATCGTACAACTTTATTTCTTCTCAATTTTTAATTTGATTCTCTACTAAATTTTTGAAAGCCAAAGTATTACTTCAAAGAGATAATCTTTATTTAATAAAATTATACGTTTAGAATTTTACTTGATGATCAGAATTTTGAAGTGCCTTTACAATATATTTTTTTATTTATGTTATCTATAACCTTGTAGTGTTGACTGGCTTTTATACACCTTTTTAAGATCATGGTTATTTTAACTTAACATTAATATTAAGCTCAATTTAGTGATTATTACAATTTAATCAACTGAAACTTTAATTTTACTTAAACTTGAGTTTTACAAAAATTACTATATCAAATACAAATAGTTAGGACTACAATACTCAGGATTAGGTCTTTAAAATCAAGTTAGACACTTAATTTTACTCATACGAGACTTTTTATTAGGAATAAAAGCCTCTTACCGAATCAAATATATATGATAAATATTCTTATGAGTTTTTCATGAAACTAAAGATTAGATGAAAATAGAAAATTCCTTTGTCGATCACCCTAGATATGTAGATCAGTTACTTGCAATAATAAATAACTATTTATTGCAGTCTGATTTTGAAACTTTAATAGAGTAAGTAACATATAATAAGTTAGATTGTAAGATGGTAAAATTCATTTACACTGTTAAAATATATAACTTAACTCATATTAATTATTTTTCATTCTTCATTACTTACGTAATATACTAAGTTCTTGCTAATTTATCGATTTTAGTCACTTGAATTACTAATCCAACTAAATTGAAAAACTTATTTGTTTCTTTAATTTATTTTTTAATGTTAAAAACTTATTTTTTGCACAGGACTTTGTAATAGTAATAGTACTTCACGTGTCACAAATGTCGATAGACAAACTAACAAGTAATGCTAGATGAACTTTAATTACTTTAACAAACTAAAGTCGGATGCACTTTTAGGTTCATGATTAAATAAGGATTAAAAGTATAAAAGTCAAATCGAAGTAATTCTTCAAGAATTACGTCAGTCTAAAGACAATTTTTATTTGAGTTATCACAATTGTTTACCAAAAAGATTAGATTAGACAAAAATTTTAAAACACTATCTTATGTTAATACCAAATCAATGCACCTAAAGAATAGTAGTAATTTTTTTAGGAAGGGAGATAAGACCAATCAAAGAGAGGATATTAATAAGTCGTTTGTGATAAAGTAATGAATTTTTAAAACGACTCTCAAGATTAAGTGCTACAAGTATTTTTAAAATTAATAAAAATAAAGATGCTAAATATAAACTTATAAGATTATATTTATGATTATCAAAATAAAAAGATCCTACTACCAAATACTATAAAAGCAAGAACATATTTAATATTTGGTGATTTATTACTTCGTGTTGAGAGAACGAACAATTAAAAGAGGTGATGTGACCCTCATTCCAGAACAATTAATCGTTGAACACAATGGTGATAACAATTTAGTGTTTTGTGATTGTGATATTTTATAATATAGATCGATCAATTAAACTACATATAGTTTGTTGATGAGAATCATGTCCTTACAATTCTTGATTATGGAAGAAGTTAAGCTTTTGGCGGATAAAAAAATCTTTGCTTGCATATATATATATATA
>NW_017678834.1:0-19652 GCF_001879085.1 Nicotiana attenuata
AGCGCTTGGGCTGTAGGAGCCCCCTCCGGAGTCTGCACACCCCCCAGTGAGCACAGTCGACTATATATATATATACATATATATACGGATCGGGCTGCGCGCCGCAGCAGTTATTATTATGAGATGTGTATTGAGCGGAATTACTGAGTGTGAGTGCTGATTGACGAGAGTTGAGTCACGAGTGACTGAGAGGCTTGCCCAAGGGGTTATATATATGAGTGATGCTTTGCCCGAGGGGCTTGTTTATGAAATTACTGTTTTTCACTCTTCTTTTATACTGAGCCTCTAAATGAAAAAAAAATGTTGAACAAATGTCTTAATTAAATTTCATTGAAAACTGGAGTTTTTACGAGATGTTTGGAAATTTGAATTACGGAGTTGACTTTGTTATATGTATTGAGATTCTATGTTAGACTATGTATATGATTTAAATGCTCGTCACTACACTCAGCCTTTATTTACTTTGGTTACTTACTAAGTTGGTGTACTCACGTTACTCCTTGCACCTTGTGTGCAGATCCAGGTGTCAGGGCATCAGAGTGAGAGCTTTCAGCAGTTTCTGAGTATTTCTGGTGATAGCAAGGTAGCTGCACAACCCTGCCTTTCTCCTTCCTATCCTTAGTATTATTTATTTCAGTCTTTTCTTGTATTGAGTTGACAGTACCGGACAGTATCTTAGTGGCTCATGGCTAGTGAAACCAGGATCGGACAGTGTGGGTGTATTTGCGTAATTGTTTGTCCGCATATTTGTTATACTAAAATGAAAGATCCGTGATCATAATTGATTTGGAAATGAATTTACAAAAGACCTTTATGTTATTAGTGTTGAATCAGCTTGCCTAGTACTGTGATAGGTGCCATCATGACCGGGGTGGTTTAGGGTTGTGACAAGTTGGTATCAGAGCCTAGGTTACATAGGTCTCACAGGTCATGAGCCGGTTTAGTAGAGCCTCGCGGATCGGTACGGAGACGTCTGTACTTATCATCGGGAGGCTACAGAACCTTTAGGAAAAATCTCACATTCTTGAATTCTTATTGTGTGAATCCATTTATTCATCCAAAAGCGTAACTCTTTGAATCCCTTTCATGTATTTGAATACGCCCTTGAGCGCTCGGTATCGGCTGTGCATCGATGGCTTGTGATTTCCATGGGTGAGGTGCGAGATGTGATTTTAGCATGTTGATATATAATGGGTCAGTCTGGAGGACTTGAGGTCGGGTTTGGTCTATGGCTGGAATGCTGAGATTTCGATTGTGTGAGCATGAGCATTTGGGACTTATATGTCCGTTTGTGTCCTTATTGGTGGGATTTTGTGACTGTATGACTATGTGGTGAGTGTGCTGTATCGGTGAGATGTGTTCAGATTGTTTGACTGTGACAGAAAGAATTGGCTGGAGATGTAGCACGAACTATTGAGTATTTGACTTCTGTCTTAAGTTGGCATATGGCCTCGAGTTGTGAGTGTATTGAAGGACCTCTCATGTAGCTTAGTTGAGAAGTGAAGTGGACCTTCTTGTTGTGTTATGAGTTCCTAGTGATGTCTTTTGGGCTGATCAATGCCCCAGTAGCGTTCATGTATTTGATTAACAGTGTATTTCAGCCATATTTGGATTCCTTTGTTATTGTGTTCATTGATGACATCCTGGTGTACTCTCGTAGCCAAGAGGAGCATGCTCAGCATTTGAGAGTTGTATTGCAGAGATCGATAGAGGAGAAGCTTTATGCAAAGTTCTCCAAGTGCGAATTTTGGCTCAGTTCAATAGCTTTCTTGGGGAACACGGTGTCCACTGAGGGTATCCAGGTGGCCAGACGAGTGTGGAGAGAGCTTTTAGAAGCTTAAGATTTCTTTGACACATAGCTTCAATGTCAGTTCTGCTACCAACTTCCGGTTCTTGTACTGCGTATTGTGATGCCTCGAGGGTAGGCGTTGGTTGGGTTTAAATGCCGAAGGGTAAAGTGATTGCGTAATAGCTATGGCTATAGTAAAGGAATAGAGAGGTACTGGTTTGAGGCTAAGCAGGCAGGGTTATTTCCTGCGGGGTGTCCTGAGGGCGTGTGATCCCTATGTTGTTTGTGGTAAGTCCTCTTTTACCAGTGAAATATGTGTGTTGCAATTTGGGGTTGGATCGCGTATGATTGTGGGCTTGACTGTTACAAGGGTGAATGCGAGATTTGCAGATGATTTGAAATACTAGATGGTTTATGTTACACGAGCTTATCAAAGATTTAGTTTAACTCACTATGGCAGTATGGCAGTAATAGAACATGGGTATCGTGAGTTATTGTGTGTTTTGACCTACGGCTTTGAGCCAAGTGGGGGAGTTTGTTACTGATCAGTTGATTGCACGGTTATGTGTTGTATGGGTTTCAGTTTGAGGTATACTTGTGGATCGATTATGACTTGCCAAGGTTGAGATCGAGGATGGCTCGAGTAAGGGAATTTTGGATAAGGATTTTGTTATGCTGTATGTGCATATGAAAGACATTGGATAAATTAGTTATTGTTATAAGGAATGTAATGGGTATGGAGTGGGATATCACTCGGCTGCTTAGAAGGATGAGTTACTTCCTAGGGTATTGGAGTGCTAATGGAGCACAAGTCGCTTGGACCGTTTGATCATTCAAATTGAGACCTGAGCAGAGTGGATGACTCCCGAGAATGGTTCTAATGGACTCAAAATGTATATGTAACAATTGGGGGATCTTCAGGATGTGTATTTGGCTAGAAACTGAGGTTTACATTGCAGGGTGTCAGGACTTGTGGCATTTCTATATTATGGATTCTACATATCAGCATCAGGAAGGTGAAGGTAATGGATTTAGGGTCGTAGGAAGTCTCTTCAGGGTAAGTATTTTGAATATGGTGCTTTTGGGGATATTTGAGAGAGCATTCAGTGTCTTATGAGCCTTAGACGGTGTGGTTTTATGCTTGGGCCTCGTGTGGTGAGTCCGGGTTGTGAATTGCAGCATTTTGGCAAGGAGAAGTATCAATTCGAAGGTAATTCAGAAGGAGCTTGGATATATAGGACAGCTTGGTTGTAGGTCGGATCGGTATGGTAAGGGATATGATTAGTTCTCTGGGTGCTTATGAGGTAATGAGTTTCTACAGGTGTTTCGTGGCAATGCTCTTGGGTTTTGGTGACCTGTGTAGCTTGGTCGAGTTAGACGGATTCAGTCCTAACGGTTTGGTTTTGTGAAAATGGGATTCAGAGAGTTCTTGATGGTTTCTACCACGGTTAGGGATGTATACTTTCTACTGGCGTGAGGAGCATGTGATGTATAGTGATTTTCTTCTAGATGGGATCAAATTGGAAGTTCTTTGGCTAGTTGAGCACGTAGTTGCTTGTGGATCGGAATGGATTATGAAGTTCTCATATTTATCATAGGATGGCATGGGGTATGCGGCATGTTGTGTAGGGTTGAGATTTGCATGTGTGAGGTCACAGTTTAGTTCTGGAAGGAAGGCCATAAATTCTTAGGCAGCATGGGTAGTTTCAGATGACTAGGTAAATGATATCACTAATTGGTGCGGCTTGATGAGGGTATGCATTTCGGAAAGGGCAATGCGGTTGAGTTAGGGGTACTTTATCGGAAAATGCGACACTCTTTTGTTGGATCGACTGCAGATACTCAAGCTTTCTTGGTGGCACAGAAGAATTATAGGAGTATCCCTCGTGAAATTATTGGGTATTAGAGGTGTGTTATATATTCGAGCGGTGGAGTTGGGATCAGATATGGTGATTCATGCGCTTTAGGATTTCGAGACTAGGAGTTCTCATAAAGATGTTGTTTCATGGTTGTGGATTGTGATGATGTGGGCAAAGCTAGTCAGGTGATGGTATGTGTTATGATTCAGTCATTGTGAACTTTCGGAGAGTTAATTATCTATTGTGGTTGTCCAGAGTTGATTTAGAGATTCATTGGTAGGCCCAGTATGGATGTCTGTTTCTGCGCCGGGTCAGAATTGTTGACTCCGAGTTGCTATTGTTGAGGAATATGCCATTCGATTGTCATTGAGCTTATTCGTGTTCTGGAGTGATCTATGAGTTACCCTTCTGCGTTGCGAGGAGTTGTGATTGTTGGTTCTATGCACATATGGTGCGGTTCTATTTGGGCTTTATAGCGGGATTTGAGTGAGACGGATATTTGGGTGTTGCGTGATTGGTTGCATATTGGATATGTTCTTTCGGGCTGGTATGGCATTGCGTCATTTGCTTCTCCATGGTTATGGTGATTTACTTTTGGTACTAGACATCAATTTGCACGTGATTGTTGATTTTGTGCATGGTGACTTGAGGTGTCTCATATGGATCAGAGTTTGGATAGGGTCGCACACTGCAGCGAAGTTATGTGGAGGTATGATCCTTCGGGTTAGATTCGTGTGGTCTGGTTCTACGATATGTGATGGGTTTTCAGCATTGTGTTGTGGTGGTACTGGTGAGCTTGCGGTACATCTCTCTCATTGAGTAATTTTTCCATGATTTGAGTACATTTGGACTGTTGCTTATTGGTGCACGGGTCGCACGGGTGGTGGTTTTAGATTGTATCGATGTGTCATGTCACTAGAGTAGCCGTGTTGGATGAGATGAGGTCATTGGGATCTTGAATGAGTACTATCGGATTCGATTTCAGCATGTTGGAAGGATACGAGATTCGGCTTAGAAATTTACTATGATCCTTGCCGAAGGAGAGGGAGCTCCATGACTGGTTGATCTGAGGAATGGTTATGACCTTCTGCGTGTTTCTTTCATCATTGGCAGTAGACGAAAGTGTTGGAATGAGGCTTTGTTTGATAAGAGGGTTTATTACCGGTATTGGGTTGTTTGAGCAGCTGATGTGATTAGAAGTTATCGCTTGAGTTATGTGGTATATCATGTGATTAAATCTTGGGTTACAGTTATGGGCTGTTACAACTTGTTCGGACTTATGCAGTGTATAGATGTGAGATTCTGATCTTATAGATAATTTCGGAAATGGAGATTTTGGTTCTCAGGTTGTGTGCTAGGGTGAATTGTGAAATTCTAGTTATGTTGTGTGATCGGACCTATATGGGATAGGGTGACGTAAGATCACCCCTGGGTATGTGCATGGTAAGGTTATACAGTGATTTGATGGTTTCGGAACAACCCTGGGCACGTTCGAGGACGAACGTATGTTTAAATGGGGGAGGATGTAACGACACGACCAATTGTTTTGAACATTTGCACTTCGCTCGATAGTTCTTGGGCATGACTAGCCCCGTATGATGTATTATGACTTATGTAAATTGTCGGCTTTGGTTTACAGGTTAATCGGAATAGATATGGAAGAATGATGCTCAGCTTGAAGCTTTATATTTGAAAGGTTTGACCAACTTTTGACTTTTTAGTATTTGATCTCGGATATGGATTTTTATGATTTGGTTAGCTTCGTTAGCTGATTTTGGACTTGGGAGCACGTTCAGAATGTGATTTGGAGGTCCGTGGTAGAATTAGGCTTGAATTGGCGAAATTGGAAATTTGGCATTTCCCGGTCGGCAGTAGAAATTTTGATATTGGGGTCGGAATGGAATTCCGGAAATTGGAGTAGGTCCATTATGTCATTTGTGACGTGTGTGCAAAATTTCAGGTTATTTGGATGAGGTTTGATAGATTTTTTGATCGGTTGCGGAATTCGGAAGTTTGGAAATCCTTAGGCTTGAATCTGAGGGTGATTTGGTGTTTCGATGTTGTTTTGAGTGTTCCGAGGGTTGGTAAGAGTTTGAATGATGATATGGGACTCGTTCGAATTTTTGGTTGAGGTCCCGGAGGGCCTCGGAATGAATTCAGAAGGTTTTCGGAAAGATTGGAATTGTAATTGAGCAGCTTCAGCTGCTGTTTTCTGTCATAACCGCACCTGCAGATTGGGGACCGTAGGTGCATGGTCGTAGATGCGTAAGGGAGGTCGCAGATGCGGTTTTTGGCCTGTTGAAGCTTGATTGCAGGTGCGGAGGTTCTATCACACCTGGGGGGCCGCAGGTGCGAGGTGATAGTCGCAGATGCATAATTTGGCGGATAAGTGGAATCCACAGGTGCGCTTGAATGACCGCGGATGCGGTAGTGCAGGTGCGTATTTGGACCGCAGATGCAGAACCCCTAGGCAGAACATATAAATTCTTGCCTTCGCGAAATTTTGTCATTTTTCCACCATTTTTGTTCGAACTTGGAGCTTTTTGAGAGGAATTGAAGAGGGATTTGAGGGGTAACACTTGGAGGTAAGGTTTTTGAACTCAATACTCGATTCTATGGTGATTTCTAACTGATTAGGCATGAAATTAGTGGAATTTAAGGGTTAAAATTGGAGAATTGGGGCTTGTACTTGTAGAGTTTAAATTGGGAATTTGAGGGGCCATTTGGGGTCTGATTTTGATGTTATTGGTATGGGTAGACTCGTGGGAGGATAAGGTTTCTAGAGATGTGATTTTTATCGGATTCCGAGTCGTGGGCCCGGGGTCGGGTTTGACCAATTCCGGGATTGAGAGTTCAATTTGATAATTTTCACGTGGGCTTTGTCCCTTTGGCTTGTATTGATGTTATGATTCTGATTTAAGATAGATTCGGGACGATTCGAGGCCGAGTCGAGAGGCAACGGCATTGCGGAGTAGATCTTCGTCCGATTTGAGGTAAGTAACGATTGTAAATCTAGTCCTGAGGGTATGAAAACCCAGAATTTCGTATTGTTTGGATAAATGAGGTGACACACATGCTAGGTGATGGGCGTGTGGGCGTGCACCCGTAGGGATTGTGACTTGGTCTGTCCCGTGGCAAATGTAGAGTTGCTTATTTTGATAAACTTTATATGATATCTATGTGTTTTAGAAATGATTCTGTTAACCTGGGCTGAATGCCGCGTTTGGGGCCTTGTGCCGTATTGTTTGAACCCTCAGGGGTATTTTACTAGTATCCTCACACTGTTTTGATTCGAAAACATATCCTCGGCCATGATTTTTACATGTTTATTATTTGATTCAGTTTCATTACTCTATTTTTAATAATATCAAAGTTGTTTGGGCTGAGTTCCTGATTTTTCACTGAAATGCCCGAGTGGCTGTGAGGTTGATGACTGAGAAAGGTCGAGGACCTGATGGTGAGGATTATATATATATTTATGTATCGGGCTACATGCCGCAGCGATATTTATATGTATATGGATCAGGCTGCATGCCGCAGTGAGATGTTTGATCGGGCTGCACGCCGCAACGATATAGCGCTTGGGTTGTAGGAGCCCCTCTGGAGTCTGCACACTCCAGTAAGCGCAATCGACTACATATATATATATATATATATGGATCGGGGTGCGCGCCGCAGCAGTTATTATTATGAGATGTCTATTGAGCGGAATTGTTGAGTGTGAGTGCTGATTGACGAGAGTTGAGTCACGAGGGACTGAGAGGCTTGCCCGAGGGCTTATATATATGAGTGATACTTTGCCCGAGGGGATTGTTTATGAAATTACTATTTTTCACTCTTCTTTTATACTGAGCCTCTATTGAGAAAAAAATGTTGAACAAATGTCTTAAATAACTTTCATTAAAAACTGGAGTTTTTACGAGATGTTGGAAATTTGAATTACGGAGTTGACTTTTTTATATGTATTGAGATTCTATGTTAGACTATGTATGTGATTTAAATGCTCGTCACTGCACTCAGCCTTTATTTACTTTGGTTACTTACTGAGTTGGTGAACTCACGTTACTCCCTGCACCTTGTGTGCAGATCCAGGTGCCAGGGCATCAGAGTGAGAGCTTTCAGCAGCTTCTGAGTATTTCTGGAGATAGCAAGGTAGCTGCACAACGTTCGCAGCGCTGCATTTCTCCTTCCTATCCTTAGTATTATTTATTTCAGTCTTTTCTTGTATTGAGTTGACAGTACTAGACAGTATCTTAGTGGCTCATGGCTAGTGACACCAGGATCGGACAGTGTGGGTGTATTTGCGTAATTGTTTCTCTGCATATTTGTTATATTAAAATGAAAGATCCGTGATCATAATTGATTTGGAAATGAATTTACAAAAGACCTATATGTTATTAGTGTTGAATCGGCTTGCCTAGTATTTTGATAGGCGCCATCACGACCGGGGTGGTTTGGGATCGTGACACTAATATATGACAAACAAAATAATTAATGAAATAAGTGTGATAAAACATAGCGCATAATTATTATCTAAAATAAGACTCCAAAAATATAGGGAAGAAGCAATTTTAATTATTTATGGATACCCTTTTTTGTACTAATGGTACTTGAAGTCCTTTAAAAAGAAAAGAGTCATATTAACCACAAAAAAAAAGATAGTTATTTGTAACCAACGAATCTGTACAATATGTCAAGCATGTAAAATAAATATAATTAATAAAAACAACTAATGTTAATTCGAAGTAAACTCAACTCACCACCCAATCAATCGTTCCATTATTGAATCAACAAATTACAACAAAATTTGTATAAGAATGTAAGGACTTCCTCTAACATAGAGATCTTACAAATAAAACTCCTGAAAGAAGAGGCATGCATCTTAATTGTAGGCATATAAATTTTATTGGAATTAAATCCGTAAAAAATTTGGATTATATTTTAAATTCAAGATATATTGGTCCAAATAAATATTATGGGCTAATATATAAATAAATTAATTATATAGGTCCAATATATATGGATTAAATAAATAAGTCTTAATCCATTGAGCTAGCCCATTTAATTGGGCAAGGTGATGAGCCACTTCATTAAGCCCAAGATGATATCTTCCTAGAGGCCCAGTTTGATGCCACGTGTCAAATGACGTGGCACGCCAAGTCAAACGGAAGAACCAATAGGATCATGCCACGTGTCAAAATGACAAGGCATGCCAAGTCACACTAAAAGGCCAATGAAATTGCGCCACATGTGCAAGTGACATGTTCCGGCCAATCAAATGCGGCCATGTCACACTTCAATCTGATTGGTCGGAAAGAGTTTGTTCTTATCATAACTCTTCCTTCCCACAACTATAAATAGGGGTCTTCACAACTCAAGAAAAGACACCAGAAGTTATAACAAGAATCGGGAAAGAGCTCGTGGATCAAACACTGCAAATTCCTCCACAAGTTTCAAGCTTCAAGCAACCAAGTTTCAATCTTCAAGCAATCAAGTTCAAGCGCAAGAACGAAGAACAAATCAAGTTCAAGATCAAGAACGAAGAACGAATCAATGTCAAGTTCAAGCAATCAAGCTAAAGCTCAAGAACAAGATCATCGTTCGTGGCGACAACTACATATTCAAGATCAAGCTCAAAGGCCTTTGAATTTATTTACTATTGAACAGAAGAATCAGAGGATTCATAGAGATTGTAACACTCAAATATTCGAAATAAAATACTACGATTGTTGCGATATTTTTTGGTCTTGATTTTATTTTCTCGACGCAAATTTATTGTCTACAAATTCTGGCATGCCCGGTGGGACAATCTCTACCTCTCATCTCAACTTTTCAATCACCAAAGAAGAACATCGAAATGGCTTCAAAGATAATCAACTCCAGTTCAACTTCCACCAAGGCTGCTAACTCCAGGTTCTATGCTGATGTGGAAAGCATCCTCGATGTTACCTTTGGAAGCTTCGGACCAGTTACGAGGAGCAAAGCGAGCTCTTTAGGACAGCGAGCACCCCATGTGCCATCCACATCAACCCCTGTTTTCGGATCTTCATCCTCAAAAGGAGCAAGATCCTCCACAAACGCACCTGAAGGAGGAAGCGATGTTGCTGAAAAGATCAAGAAAACTCTTGCTCTGCTTGACCTCTCCGGATCCAAGCACTCTACTATGAAGGAAGATGATGATGCTTCAAGTGATGGATCCTCCCCATTTACACCACATAGCGTGAGCCAATCAAGGATCAATCTGTGTGAAAATCCATGCTACTCTCCGTCGTCCACGATAATCATGCAAGCCATGGTGACAAACACTTCATCTGTGGAGGAGCAGTTAGCAAACTTGACGAAAACAATCGCTGGCTTGACCAAATGCATGCAAAATCAAGAGGCTAGAATTGACAAGCTAACAGACAGGGTGGGAATCTTGATGAAAGAAGAATCCACCCATGCACCCGGCAAGCTCCCAGAAGTTCTAGTGACTCTCCCCCAAGACAAGTAGCATCCACTAAGGCTATCCCTGTCCCATCTGAAGGGATGATTCCAATCGATCAACTGAAGGAGTTCATTGAAGGCACCATTAAGAAAAAATATGAAGTTGCTGCCAAATCCTCCCTTACATATGTAAAGCCGTACACTACAAGGGTCGATATGTTGAAGATGCCTGCAGGCTATCAACCTCCAAAGTTTCAACAGTTTGATGGTAAAGTTAACCCAAAGCAACATGTGGCACACTTCGTGGAGACGTGCAACAATGCTGGGACTTATGGATATTACCTCATCAAGCAGTTTGTCCGCTCGCTAAAAGGAAATGCTTTTGACTGGTACACAAACCTCAAGGTTGGATCTATCGATAGCTAGGATCAACTAGAGCAAGAGTTCCTCAATCGCTTTTATAGTACGAGACGTACTGTGAGTATGATAGAACTTACAAATACTCGTCAACGAAAGGGGGAACCAGTTATCGACTTTATCAATCGTTGGAGGAATGCAAGCCTCAACTGCAAAGACAGGCTTAGTGAAGCTTCAGGCATAGAGATGTGCATCCAAGGCATGCATTGGGGATTGCCCTACATCTTGCAAGGTATCAAGCCTAGGACATTTGAAGAACTTGCAACTCGTGTCCATGACATGGAATTGAGCATGGCCTCTGCTGGAAATGAAAGGCTGCCCATCTATGAACCTTGCAAAGGGAATGACAAGCAAGAAGTCAGGAAGTGGGGCAACTTCCTACCCAAGTCTGAAAGCAAAGAAGCTATGAATGTCAAAACGTCACCTGTGAAGTTCACGACGAAGGTGAGCAAGAAGCCGAGTATGAAATCCACTTCTTTTCAAGATAAGCCAAGTGGAAAGTTGACTCTAAAAGAAATGCAAGAGAAAGAGTACCCATCTCTGGATTCTGATGTGCCAACCATTTTTGAAGAACTCCTCGAGTTAAATCTCACCGAGCTTCTGGAGATGAAGCGACCAAATGAAGCTGGGAAAACGAATGACCCAAATTACTGCAGATATCACCGACTTGTAAGCCACCCTCTGGAGAAGTGCTTTGTCTTCAAGGACAAAGTTATGGACTTGGCCCGTGAAAAGAAGATCGTGCTTGAAGATGAGAAAGCAAGCCCGAACCAAGTCTCTATCACTTTTGGCTCATTCAGTCTAGATGAGTTATGCAGTTTAAAAGGAATCAAAAATGAGGAATTATTGGAGAACAACAAAGTTGAAGACGAGCAACCTGATGATGATGAAGGTTGGACGTTGGTGACTCGTCGTAAGCTCCACAAAAGGAGCCCACGAAAAGAATCAATAGAACAACCAACAAGGAAGATGATGGTAAAAAGACCAACGAAAAAGAATCCAGTTAGGCGTTTGAAGAAAGCAAAAGTGGAGATGCACCATTCTCAAAAGCCACGAAATCCAGTG
Source organism: Nicotiana attenuata (assembly GCF_001879085.1). Lineage (NCBI taxonomy): Eukaryota > Viridiplantae > Streptophyta > Magnoliopsida > Solanales > Solanaceae > Nicotiana > Nicotiana attenuata. The sequence continues at coordinate 11,557 of NW_017678834.1, forward strand.
ACCTTGGAGGAGTTTTTACCAAGTTGGTTCCGCACGGAGATTTCCCATGAGGGTATCGATGCCTCTTGTTGCCATGCTGACAAAGGGGAAGAAAAGAGTGATGACCTACCGTTGGAACCATCTCTGGAAAAGCTCATCGAGTCCACTCCTCAGTCCTCAAGAAGTTAATGCTTGTGAGGAAAAAGTCACGTTCACAAATGACGATCTTCTGCTAGGTGACACTCTTCATAACCGCCCATTGTACCTGGTTGGCTATATGCGTGATGAAAGGGTAAATTGAATTTTGGTTGATGGAGGATCCTTAGTGAACATTTTGTCAATTTGCACTGTGAAAGAACTTGGTATTCCCATGAACAAACTCTCAGAAAGTCGTGTGATGATCCAAGGATTCAACCAAGGAGGGAAAAGAGCCATAGGCGCGATCAGGCTGGAAATCACCATTGAAGATATGCAATCAAGTGCATGGCTGCATGTAATTGACGCGAAGACTTCATACAATGTCTTGCTTGGAAGGCCTTGGATACATGAGAATAAAGTGGTTCCATCTACCTACCATCAATGTTTAAAATACTACGAGGGTGAAGTCGAGAAGAAGATAGTTGCTAATGATGAGCTATTTACCGAGGCAGAGTCACACTTCGCCGATGCAATTCTACTTAAAAAACCGCATTGTAAAGGAGATAAAAGTTGATGATGGCATGAAAAGCAAGAATGACGAGCCCATAACTAAAAGAGCTGAGGTGACTATTGGTAAAGCCAAAGCTGTTACCGAGGAGGTACCACCCAACGCGAATAAATCTTATAGAGGGGGTATTGCGTCTTATGGAAAGAAAGTGAGTCCTGCGCTCCAATATGTCCCTAAAAGGAAGAAAGACGAGGGCGAATCATCTAATCTCCAAACTAACACGCTAAAGGAGTTAACTCTTCCGGTAAAACGAATTGAGGCAGTAAAGTTGCCCTCGAAGCCGCTTGCAGGTTTGTAGCCCAAAATCGTTTGCAGAATGTGGCACTCCCTACAAAGCGAATAGATGAAGGTTTTGACCCTAACAATTACAAGCTATTTGCAAAAGATGGATACAATCCCAATGAGCCATCAAAGTTAGGGAAGCTCCCATCAGAAGCTGCAACGAGGCAACCACATGAAGGTTTGGGATACAAGCAACCGTTACCAGTACGCATCTCAATAAGAAGGGCGAGCAGTAATTATATCATTGTAGAAGATGAATCAGAAGCTTCTAACAAGCCTTCCATCTTTGATCGACTTGGAAAATCACCTGTGAGGACCTCCGTGTTTGAAAGATTGGGTCCACTAAAGAAGGGGAACAAGTTCCAGAGAAATTTTCAAAGCATAAGAACACCCGCTTCACCCAAAATCCAGGAGATCTCTAAGGATTTCCAAAGTTTGGTTCCTTCTAGAATGAGGCGACAAACAAAACTTGTGGTTTCATGTAAAGAAGTACTGAAGGTAAAGCCATATACTGTGGTCTACACTAAGGAATGTGACGAAGATGAAGAAAGTGTGGGTTCTTCGTATCATGTTACTGTACAAGTCGAGAATGTCGTTCCATCTTCAATGGAGGATAATGCGGAATTGAGGATGTTTCACCGTGTTATCACATATCCTTCAACGATGGGGACCCTCAAGAAGATGAAGATACGAAGGATGCTCCACCTGAACTTGAAGAAGGAGTGAAGACGACATTTGATGCCTTAAAAGAAGTTAACCTTGGCACCGATGAAGAACCAAGACCCACCTACCTAAGTGCTTTACTAGAAGCTGATGAAGAGAGCACTTATAATGAGTTACTCAAGGAGTTCAGGGACGTCTTCGCTTGGAGTTACAAAGAGATGCCTGGCTTGGACCCGAAAGTAGCAGTCCATCACCTTGCAGTCAAAAATGGTGCTCGCCCTGTTAAACAAGCCCAAAGGCATTTTAGGCCGGACTTGGTTCCCTTGATTGAAACTGAAGTTAACAAACTCATCGAAGCTAGCTTTATTCTTGAAGTTAAATACCCAACATGGGTTTCAAGTATTGTCCCTGTAAGGAAGAAAAATGGCCAGATTTGAGTGTGTGTCGACTTTAGGGATCTTAACAATGCGTGTCCGAAAGATGAGTTCCCGCTTCCCATTCCAGAACTGATGATCGATGCTACTACTAGGTACGAGGGAATGTCATTTATGGACGGTTCATCAGGCTATAACCAAATTCGCATGGCGCCAAAAGATGAAGAGCTTACTGCGTTCCGTACCCCCAAGGGTATTTATTGCTACAAGGTAATGCCTTTTGGCTTGAAGAACGCTGGTGCTACTTACCAAAGAGCTATACAGAATATTTTTGATGACCTTCTCCACAAGAATGTCGAATGCTATGTTGATGACTTGGTGGTAAAATCAAGAAAGAAAAGCGACCACTTGAAAGACTTGAGGATGCTGTTTGAGTTGCTCCGAAGATACCAACTTAGGATGAATCCATTAAAATGCGCCTTTGGAGTTACCTCCGAAAAGTTCCTGGGTTTCATTGTCCGACATCGAGGGATTGAAATAGATCAAGCTAAAGTAGATGCAATCTTGAAATGCCTTAGCCTCGCAATATTCATGAATTGAAAAATCTGCAAGGAAAGCTAGCATACCTTAGAAGATTCATCTCAAACCTAGTTGGGAGGTGCCAACCATTCAGTCGCCTCATGAAGAAAGGTGTCCCTTTAAAATGGGACCAAGCGTGTAGCAATGACTTTGAGAGCATTAAATCCTACTTGATGAAACCTCCAGTTTTGGCAGCCCCTGTACTTGGGAAGCCGCTGATACTATACGTTTCAGCACAAGAAAGGTCTTTTGGAGAGCTGCTGCCCCAAGAAAATAGTGAAGGGAAAGAAAACTCCCTTTACTACTTGAGAAGGATGATGACACCAAATGAGCTGAATTATTCTCCAATTGAAAAGTTATGTTTGGCGCTAGTCTTCTCAATCCAAAAGTTGAAGCACTACTTTCAAGCTCATGTCATTCGTTTGGTTTCTAGAGCAAATCCCATCAAGTTCGTGATGTCAAAACCTGTCCTTAGTGATCGACTAGCAAGGTGGTACCTCCAGTTTCAATAATTTGAAATCGTGTACATCCCACAAAAGGCTATAAAAGGACAAACGTTAGCGGACTTCTTGGCAAATCACCCTATACCTGATGATTGGGAGCTAACTGACGAACTACCTGATGAGGACGCCATGGTCATTGAAGTTCAGCCTCCATGGAAGATGTACTTTGATGGTGCTGCACATCGCGGAGGAGCTGGTGTTGGTGTAGTATTTGTCACTTCTCAAGGTGAAGTTCTGCCCTACTCTTTTACGTTGACGCAACTCTGCTCTAACAACGTTGTTAAGTATCAAGCACTAATACTTGGGCTCGAAATGCCTGTCGAAATGAAGCAGCTTTTAGGTAGTTACGAGGCCAAGAAGCCTGAACTACGCCCATATCATGATTACGCTAAAAAATTAATGGGGTGGCTTGGTGATGTGACTATTCAGCATGTGCCAAGGAAAGAAAATAAGAAGGTTGATGCTTTAGCTGCCCTAGCTTCATCGTTAATCCTGCCTGATCAAGTGCAAGTTACTGTCTGCCAAAAATGGGTAGTACCGCCGCCAAATGAGGCTGAAGGTGAAGAAAATGAACTCAAGCATAATGTCGCTGTTTCTGAAGTTGAGAAAGAAGAATGGCGACAACCCATTATCGACTACTTATGCTATGGAATACTTCTAGGAAACCCGCGGAGAAGGACTGAAATCCATCGTCGTGCACCTTGCTTCCTTTACTACAAAGATACTCTATACAGAAGGTCATTTGAAGGAGTACTCTTGCGATGCTTAGGGGAAGAAGAAGCACTCCAAGCTTTGCAAGAGGCACATTCTGGGGTATGTGGGTCACACCAGTCTGGACCAAAGCTCCACTTCCATATAAAAAGGATGGGATATTATTGGCCAACGATGGTAAAAGATTGCTTAGACTACGCTCGAAGATGCAAGGCTTGTCAATTCCATGAAAATTTTATTCATCCACCTCCTGAAGTGTTGCACCCGACTGTTGCATCCTGGCCATTTGACGCTTGGGGATTAGATGTTGTTGGACCACTGCCAAATTCCTCTGGTGGGCACCTATACATCTTGGCTGCAACTGGCTACTTCTCAAAATGGGCTGAAGTTGTTGCTCTTAAGGAAGTAAAGAAGGAAAATGTTGTAAGTTTCATCCGACTAAACATTATTTATCGCTTTGGCATTCCTCGTTACTAATAACAGATAATGAAAAGCCATTCGATAATAGGTTGATGAACAAGATTTGTGACCTCTTTGGCTTTAAGCAACGTAACTCTTCGATGTACGATTCTGCCGCCAATGGTCTAGCCGAGGCATTCAACAAAATCTATGCAACTTGTTAAAGAAAGTCGTCTCCAAATCCAAACGATATTGGAATGACCGTATGGAAGAAGCTCTATGGGCATATGGGACGACTCACCGCACCCCAACACAGGCGACTCCTTATTCACTCGTTTATGGAGTCGAAGCCGTCTTGCCACTTGAGCGTCAAATACCTTTGTTACGACTGGCTATTCAAGAAGGGATCACTGATGAAGAAAAGACTCGACTTCGATTAGCAGAGTTGGAGGCTCTTGATGAGAAGAGGTTGGAAGCTCAACAGAGTCTTGAATTTTATCAAGCTCGATTATCACGCGCCTTCAATAAAAGAGTTCGTCCGAGATCTTTTCAAGTAGGAGATCAAGTCCTTGCCGTACGAAGACCCATAATTACTTCCCATAAACCTGTAGGGAAGTTCACTTCAAAATGGGATGGGCCATATGTCGTACAAGAAGCTTACTCAAGTGGGGCTTACAAGTTGGTTGATGCAGATGGCATGAGAATCAGCCCTATCAAGGCAAGTTTTTAAAGAAGTATTATCCTTGAAGTTGAAACGCTCCTTGACGCACGAGCCTAAACTACATGTTGCTACACTCCTGGCCCGCATGAGTCTAAACTGTGTACGGCCCCTACAAAAAAAAAGAGTCCGCTAGGTTGAAAACTTTGAAAGAGGCGGCCTAGGCAAAAGTTAGGACATAAAAAAAAATCACCCAGTCTGAACTACGGTATGACTTGATCCTCTTCACCGAGGTACGTAGGCAGCTTAGAGTTTCATTTTAAGTTCAATCGCATAAGTTCAAAAGATACATATTGCCCCAATTGTTGTTCGAATGAAGTATGAAGGAATGTAAAATCGAGCTGAAACGCCATCATCATGTTGAACTTGGATCCCATTTGATCTAAAGGGGGCAAGCTACTATGGTAAAATGGTGTCTTCACTGAAATGATGACAATATTTGTATCTAAGTCTGGGGATTCGCTATGTCTTCATGTTCGTATAACCTTCAAGTTTGTTGGTATTCATATCCGCTCACTGCCCTTAAAAAAAGGGGAAGAGTAACAATCGCAATCTTGAAAGAGAGCATGGATAAGTAAGAAAAAAAAATTCGCCTCAGACGTAAAAGAAAAAGGGGGGATGTTCGTGTCGGACTTTTTCTAAAGGTTTTCGTTGCGAACTTTTAAAGGTGTTCGTCTAGAACCTTTAAAGGCATTTGAAGTTTTAAAGGTTATCGTTGCGAACTTTTAAAGGTGTTTGTCTCGAACTTTTAAAGGCATTCGGATTTTAAAGGTTTTCATTGCGAACTTTTAAAGGTGTTCGTCTCAAACTTTCTTTTAAAGGTGTTTGTCTCGAACTTTTAAAGGCATTCAGATTTTTAAAGTTTTCGTTGCGAACTTTTAAAGGTGTACGTCTCGAACTTTTAAAGGCATTCAGACTTTTAAGGTTTTCGTTCCGAACTTTTAAAAGGCGTATGTTTCGAACTTTTGAAGGTGCTCGTCTTGAACTTTTAAAGGTGCTCATGGAAAACTTTAAAGGGTCCCCACTGCCGACTTTTAAGGATTTCTACCATGAGCTTTTAAGGGTCTTTGCCACGAATCTTTAAACGTCTTCGTCGCGAGCTTTTAAGAGTCATCACCGCGAACTTTTAAAGGTCTTCATCGCGTTCTTTTAAGGGTCTTCACCACGAACTTTTAGAAGTATTCATCGCGTGCTTTTAAAGGTCTTCATCACGTGCTTTTAAAGGTCTTCATCGCATGCTTTTAAGGGCCTTCGCCATGAACTTTTAAAGGTCTTCATTGCGAGCTTTTAAAGGTCTTCACAGTGAACTTTTAAAGATCTTGCCACGAGCTTTTAAGGATCTTTGCACGAACTTTTATGGGTCTTTGCCGCAAATTTTAAAGTTATCCACCGCGAACTTTTAAAGGTCTTGACCACGAGCTTTTAAGGATCTTCGCGCGAACTTTTATGAGTCCTCCCCGCAAATTTTAAAGATCTTCATCACAAACTTTTAAAGGCCTTCGTCTCGAACGACGAAGTTACTTCTAAAAGGAAAGAAAGAGACAACAAAGTAAAACAAAGAAGAAAGCGCAAGAAAAGAAGAAGAAATTACCTTCATGTCAATGCTTCCGAGTCCAGAAAACTTGACTCAAATGGCTTGCAAATACTGTGAATTGATGCTAACCAAATACGACGCATGGGTTTATATAGACCTCAAAGGGGGCTACTGAAACGTGAAGTGCCGATGTGGGATCAATGTTTTAGGCGGCTCCGACAATTAGTTTCCCACTTGAATTGGGGTGCGGTAATTTGATATGATAATAATACTCTATATTCCACAATCCAAGTAGAAGTCTAATTAAAGTAGTGGAAAGAAGCTTGATTCTGGTGGAGCCACGTGCACTAAATTGCACAACTATTTGAAAAGCAATTCAACACTTACATGATGTGATTCTGATCTAAATAGTTCATACAAATCAAAGCCCACTTTACATGGAACTTGCATAAAGAACTCATCGGGCACTTGTGTAGGGAAATGCCAAAATATCATGCAATGCTATGAGTTGGATTTGATATTGTTTAATTAATCTTGGGAGGGAAGTATACTACACCTATGACAATAATGATTTTCCATTTTGGCCAAAGTCAAAATGGAACATTAGCAAACAAATACAGTGTTCGTCGTGACTGAATTTGGGACCTTAGTGTTTCAAGCTTTAGAGTTATCATTATTACTTTTTAGGAGGATGAGTTAAGCTTTATGTAAAAAGAAAGAGAAGGAAGGATGTTGCTTTACATTACTTCAAGCCTAGTCATTAAATGCGACGAGTTTTAAAGTAGGAGCATTTGTAGGCATATAAATTTTATTGGAATTAAATCCGTAAAGAATTTGGATTATATTTTAAATTCAAGATATATTGGTCCAAATAAATATTATGGGCTAATATATAAATGAAATAATTATAGAGACTTTTTCCTTCCTATACCATATATGAAACCTTATTACCAAAAATGTGCATAGTTTCATATTTACCCGCCATGTTCACAATTATTCTACAAAATATATACCATTCATTAAATACCAATTATTAGGAGCTGATTCCTTCCTAATTAGGCGCGCTACAAATCTGGAACTAAATATTGTTCCAGATATTCCTATTTAGGCGCACTATAATTATGGAAGTAAATATTCTTCCAGATATTTTCCACCATTGACAGCCATTAAAAAGCTTGAAAGCTTTGAATTCAAATTTGGGTTTTCAAAAATCATTATTTGTTTGGATTGGGTGTTGTTGAAAATAATCGGGAATATGGTTTGGAGTTTATATCTCAATTTTGAGGGGTTTTGGTGAAGATTAGACTTAGTTTTGACTGAAATTCAGATTGAAACTCGAAGAAGAAGAAGAAGACGTATTGCAGAAATTGTAGATAAATTATAGATAAATTATAGATTATTTGTATTCTGATTGTAGATGCTTTATTTTCTGTTTTCACAAATAAAAAACGGCTAAAACTTCTACAAATCTTCTGAAAAAACGTAATTTTGTCAAAAATCACAATTATGCTACAATTGGATGGGAATTGGGATATAAAAATTCAATGTACCCAGTTTGTAAATATTTTGTAGATAAATTGTAGATTATTTGTATTCTAATTGTAGGTGCTTTGTTTTCTGTTTTCACAAATCAAAAACGACTAAAACT
>NW_017678835.1:0-19650 GCF_001879085.1 Nicotiana attenuata
AAAATAATGAGCTATCTAAAGTTATTTTTGAAGCACATTTTCATTCTCTGGAGTGAATGAAAAAAAATACCACAACTCACCTCCTGAAGAGCTAGAATAACAGAGGATATAAATATTATTTTTGTGGCACAAAGATCATTACCGCACGTACCTGTTGTACGTAAAACATCTTGGATAATTTTATCTTTCTAAGGCAAAAGTATTCTTGTAGAATATTTTATACTACAACCACATTAATATATAATGGTTAGTTATTGAGTTCCCTGAAGGAAATAACAACTCGTGTATCTTTCCTTAAATGATGCAATGTTTATGTGGTTGCCGCATTGATACAGAATATTTAGATATTAATGGTATTTCTCCTTGAAGGAGATATTTGTCACAAAGTTAGTGGTAGAAATATTAAAATTCTTAATTTTTGTCATTTATAAATTTAGAATTGGCTATATATTGTTAATTTGATTATGATTTTCTCTCAAGATACCAGAAGTGTCTGAAGAAATCTTTGTGCATATACTTTCCATATTTAGAGTAATTTTCTTTTTGCTGACATTTTAATGGGGATCATGGAATAATGGTCAATTCACTAGACAAAAGTAACGAAATTTCGTGCACTTTTTTTTGAGGGTCAGCAACGCAATTGTATACGGTAAAATCATGTGCCCCCGATTTTATGGGCCCGAAGGCTCACATCGAGGAACAAAAGATTCGCGTCGAGGAATAGATTCACTATGGACCGAGTTCGAGCCCGAAGGCAGAACACGAGGCTCGAAGATTTAAGTGTACGAGGAATGTCGGAGCCCAGTGTGACCAACCGCGAGATAATGTCGTTATGGGTTTGTAACAGAATGAGCAAGATTCCTGCCACGTGCCCAAGATCATGGCGTAAATTCCGGAATAGATTTGTACGAGTTAGTACTAATCCGTACTAGGCGGTTAGACAGCTGTTCCAATAAGATTCTTTATTGTAAATAGAAATGTGCCTTATTTAGGGTTCCCCTATTATATAAAAGGGACCATAATCATTTGTAACGATCATCAATCATTGGCAAAAGAATATACTCTCTTACTTTCTTGTTCATTATTCATCAGAATTGTCCTTTAACTTGATTGTTCTTACTTTACTGTTCTTGACCTACCTCGAGGCCACCTTAGCTCGAGGTCGAGACTGACTTGCACACTGATTTGATTTTACTTACTTCTTTCATTTATACGTTAGATTTAATGGTTATTAATTAGTATTGACCTAAATCACATATATTTAAAATCATAAACAAGTTTAATTATTACTCGTATTTTCGAGGTAAACAGTTTGGCGCCCATCGTGGGGCTAAAGATAATAGTGGTTATTTCAGTACTGATTCTGATAACACACGTTATTTTCACACTTGTTCTTGTCAAGAATTTTTGTTCTCAGGTTAAATCATGTCAAACTCGCAAAACGCACCCGTACACAACGATGAGGGTCTTGGATTTCATGGGAAAAACAACAATGTAGGGGTCGGTGTACCACCGATTAACCCTGGAGAAGTGCCAAGTGTGGAACCAGTCGATGTTAGTTCGCACATTGCTTTGAATACGGATTTAGGCGCAGACCCCGGAGGAAGTGTATGCAGGGAAGCCCGATCTGACAGCCAAGGAACACAGGGTATAGGAGATGGGGGAGTCAGCCTCCAAGTAATATTCGAGATGCTATAAGCTCAACAGGTTGCTATCGCGCAGCTTCAAAGTCGGCAAAAAACTCCAAGTATAGTCGAACCAGAAAACACTCGACGTACTGAGCCGATGCCAGAAAGATCAAACGGTAATGGCTCGGGGACTGATCCTACAATTATGAGGATGCTCGAGGAACTCACCAAGAGAATCGAGTTCGGGGAGAAGAAGATTGAGGATAATGACAAAAAAGTGAAGACTTATAACTCCCGTGTTGATCAAATACAGAGGGCACCCCGGGTCTCGAAAGGTTTGGATGCCAAGAAATTCATACAAAAGCCATTCCCTCCGAGTGCGGCTCCGAAGCCCATTCCTAAAAAGTTTTGCATGCCCGATATACCTAAATACAACGGGACAACCGATCCTAATGAACATATTACCTTATACACTTGCGGGATTAAAGGAAACGACTTAAATGATGATGAGATCGAGTCAGTATTGTTGAAAAAATTTGGGGAAACTTTGTCAAAGGGAGCCATGATTTGGTATCACAACTTGCCACCAAACTCTATCGATTCATTTGCTATGTTAGCAGACGCCTTGGTGAAAGCACATGCCGGGGCCATAAAGGTTGCGACATGGAAAATTTTATCAGACATTTTTAAGATAAGACAGAGGAATGATGAGATGCTAAGGGAGTTCATATCCCTATTTCAAATGGAGCGAATGGAATTGCCACCGGTCTCAGATGATTGGGCAGTACAAGTTTTTATGCAGGGATTGAACGAGCGGAGTTCGATCGCGTCACGACAGTTGAAGCAAAATCTGGTCGAGTATCCTGCTGTGACTTGGGCAGATGTACATAATCGTTATCAGTCGAAGATTAGGGTCGAAGACGACCATCTGGGAGCCCCCTCGGGCTCATTTCATCCAAATAGATTGGCGGTTAAGGCCCCGAGGGATACACATAGGGAACCGAGATCAAATAGGGAACAGTATCAACCATATGTCTCGGAACGAAGAAACAACGGTTCGGGGCGCAATCCCCCTCGGAATGATCGGAGTAACGATCGAGGACAGAATCCTCGGGGACTTATGAGTAAGCATGGTTTTGATAAACTTACTGACCCCGCGAAAGCACCTCGGTAGCCGGAGTATAATTTCAGTGTAGATGCATCAAGCATCGTGTCAGCTATTGGAAGAATCTCCAGGTGGCCCAGGCCTATACAAACCAATCCTTCTAAAAGGAATCCAAACTTGATGTGTAAATATCATGGCACACATGGCCATAGGACCGAAGACTGCAGGCAGCTGAAGGAGGAGGTAGCTCGATTGTTCAACGAGGGTCATCTTCGAGAGTTTCTCAGTGATCGAGCTAAGAACCACTTCAGGGAAAGAGATGCAAATAGAAAAAATGAGCAGGAAGAACCGCAACATGTAATTCATATGATCGTTGGCGGTGTCGATGTTCCACAAGGGCCTATATTCAAACGCACCAAGGTGTCGATCACCAGAAAAATGGACTCGGAGCTATGTGCCCGAGGGCGTTCTATCATTCATGACGAGGAAGCGGAAGACATATCTCAACCGCACAATGACGCCCTGGTAATTTCTATTTTGTTAAATAAAATTCAAGTTAATCTTTACCATCAGACTCGGGTGTGCCTGACATGGGTTGGGTGGAGAGTGGCATGGTCTCCACGTAGTTGGGGGTGTTATGGTGGGTGTGGAAGTGGTTATTTGTGGAGTTTTGGAGTTTTCGGAGAAGCAATGGGGTGTTATTTGTGGTGTGGCAAGTGTTGCATTGGGTCTTTGGTGGAATAGTATGGGGAGCGGGATGATTTTGTTGCTTTGGGATGTTTTGGGGTGGTGTATGGTTTTGAGTATTGGGAAAGGTGATATCCGGGGTGCTGAGCGAAAATGACAAACTTGCCAGATTCCGAACCTGGTCGAGCTTTTCCTGGAACTTTAGCAATTTTTGTTCAAGCTGGGATACATTTTCCTTAGGAACCTGAGTACCATGACCATTAGTGACCTCTACCCATTCAGTTGAATTCTCCTTTCTGACGCTGTTCAAATCTTCATCTTGCCTTTGTTTTTGTTCCTAGAGGAGGAGTGGGTGGAGGGCCCTTGGATCTTGTAGAATAGGATGATGTTGCCAGAGTGCTCGAACTAACCTTTGGGGAGGGGAATAAAAAAACAAAAAATAAAGCAAAAAGGTAACCAAGTTAGTTGGGTGTTACAAAAAAAAGGTTACAATATTTAAACACATAGTGCGAGAATGTAAATCGCGTCCTAATTTGGGGACCTCTTCGTGCCCGAGGTAGGCCTAACGACAAGTTGATTTGGAGAGCTCAGGATGCTAAATGCCTCTTTTTATTGATAGAAAATAAGACGAATCCCAAATCGACACTAAACAACAGGAAATAAAAGTCACTAATGGCCATTGGCCTTATTATATTTTAAATAGCAAAAAGATAAAATCCTATCTATTTGGTCCCTAAAGGACTTTCCCCAGATTCGGCATCCTTGGCTCCGTCGAACAGCTTCCCCAGCTCGCGAAGTCCCAGCAATAGGTAGGCCCTGGCTAGATGTCCGCCTTCGTTCCCCTCAGCATTCTAACAGTCTTCGACCCTTTTGAGAAACTTTCTTTCCAGATCCACTATGCCTTGCTCCAAGTATCCCAGTCGCTTGTTGGCACTGACAGCCATGTCCTTCCACTCCTCAATTAACTTTTGATTGGCTTCTTGTATCTCACGGTGCTCGCTTTCGCACTCCCGGATCCTCTTGCATAGTTGGTTGTATTTTACCTGTGCCTCGGCCTTTTCATCTATGACCCTGTGACCTCGAACAAACCCAGGCTGGCCCAGACCATCATGATTATCCTCCAACCAGCCGGAATAGTAGGGAGCACAACCAGCGTGGTATCTATCTGGTTCGATGGTATCCTTCCCCATGACGATCTTGCAGTGCCACATATGCTGAGCTTGGCACTTGTAAGGGCTATCATCATCCTGGAAGTCGGCCCGGAAGTGACTCATCTTGTCAACCCTGGGTACAACCTGCTTCCTACCAGCTTGCCTCATAACCCGGAGAGGGGCGTAAGGGTACGTTCCTCTCAGACCGATCAATATCAGGAAAGGTGCGTCTCTGGATCGGGAGATGAATTCCTCGGTCGGAAACCACTCGAACACCCATTGTACTTGCTCCTCGGTCAAATTATCAAACAGTTCGAACCATCCTTTGGCATCCTCTGGCTGAGCAAACATATCGGGGATATAATTCATTCGCTTTGGGTGATGGAAAGCGATGGATCGTCCCAGTCCCTTTGCTGAATCTCTTGTCTGTATTCACCCTTTTGGAGATGCTCCATGAGCCAAAGTTGAAGTAGCAAATTGCAACCTTCGAAGTGACTGGATCCCCGTTGACACTTCTCTAGGGCTCGGTATATTTCCGCAATGATCATGGGCATAATGCTGAATGGTTGCCCGCCAATTCCTTCCATTAAGGTCTTAGTTACCATGGCCAGTCTGGTGTGGATTCTTGATTTCTTCATTGGAAACACAATCAACCCCAGGAAGCAAAACATGAATACAAATACCCTTCGGTGAATATGCTCTAATGATGTGATGGCAAACACGTCAGGATAGGTGCGGTAGGATTTGCTGTGATTGTACCTCTCGTACAAATAGTCAAAGGGGATATAGGATTCTTGTAGGCATGTCAGTTCTGGATTCTTCTTTAGACCCATCATTTTGAGGAAGCCCCTGCCCTTGCGGTTCTCAGGCATTAGTAAACCCGGAGTTTCCCATACCAAACCGGCCAATCCTCCTATTTCTTCTAGCAAGGGTGTCATCTCAATGTCCCCAAAGCGGAACACAGCCCTTTCACAATCCCAAAACAATGTGGCAGCTTCTATGATTTTGTTGTTGGGTTGAATTTCCAGGAGGGAAGGTAGATTCCCTAGATATTTTCGGACGAGAGTCTGATCACTGGAGTGAAGATCTTTCCACCAGGTTAGCAGTCTTGGGTGGATGTTGGTAACCATGCCGAATCTAGGGATTTCGTACCTCATTATCTGCAAGACAGAAGGGTTGACCCTACCCCCACCGGACTCGGCTATTTAACATCAACAATTAGCATTAAGCATTTGGTTCTCTAAATAAATGCACAGAACGTGATGATGTCCGTTTGGGTTTAGGAAAACCTAGTGGACTTTGGACAAGGCTATCTTAAAGGATCATTATGTGGACAACATAACTGATCTGGCTAAGTTTGACCATGATGCATGTACAATTTAAATGGAATAAGGTTTCTATGGGGTTTTAGACTGGTACCCTTGAGCGGACAACTCAAGGGGGAAGGCTCGGAACTCTCGACGGCACCGCTGATCGACTAGTTTTACCGCAAATATGCCTTTCCGAATTTAGGGGGTAATGATATAGGAAGAGCGCAACAACTCATTATAAGCGTTGCTATAGTATTTGTTTTGGAACGAGTGGAGCATGATGTTGAGCATGATTATGCAATAAATAAAAGCATGTTGGCATGTATTTGCACGTTAAGAAAGCAGTAAATACAATAGTTTCATAATTTAAAGCAGTAATAAAGGAAAGAAACAAAAAGACAAGTCAGTTTTGCAATGGAAAAGGGAATTGAATGCTTAAAGGAATTAAACAAGTAATTGCACATAAAGAGATATAAATTCACAATAACAGTCTGAAATGGTAAAAAGCCTAAGATCCCCAGCAGAGTCGCCATGCTGTCGCGCCCCCTTTTTTCCCTCCTCGCGGCGGGAGAATCGGGTTTATGACATTTTGGGTATGGGGCAACTCGTTCCTTTTGGGAACTGTGTTTTGCATTTGAAGAATCGCCACCTAATGATTTATGGTGCATTAGGACACCTTACAAGATTCAACTACAACTACGCTTTTGATAACCAGAGACAGGGTAAGGGCTTTGAAATTATCTCGAAGGGAAGGTGTTAGGCACCCCTCAGGATCCACTAGTGTGGTTCCCGGCCAGACAGTTATTGTGAATTTAGCAAATAGACAAGTAAACAAATAGGCTCAAGTAAGAGGGGATTTTAATACACAAATGCACGAAAATAAACAAAATATGGAAGAGCAATTACAAAAGGGTGACTTTTGAAAAGAAATCAAAATATTTTTTAAGACAAAGAAAGAAAGGGAAAGAGGGTCCTAGGTTTAATCATAATATGGATCACATCAATGCAATACCCGGTAATCACTCCTCAAGAGAGGGGCTATACGTGGTATTAGCGCACCGGTCACCATATCTATATCTACCCTTTCCCACCTCGTTTAAGGTACTAAAGCGCGAATTGGTCTCGTTCGCTATTGCATGCTATTACCCGTCGCGTTCCTATCAGTCCCGGAGGTACTTAGGACTACTATTCCTAAAGGTAAGGGATATTAGGCTGATTGGTTTCAAAGGATAAAAATCTAAGGCGACATACAAAAACACATACTACATGTTGGGGAAGCATATAACAGATACGGGTTCAAACACACCTCCTTGAACAAAAGCACATAACTAGCATGACTTACATATACTTTTAGGGTCTGATTGAAATGCTAAAGACGGGGGGAGTTTGATTCAAAGCCAGATTCATCAGATACCTCAGATAAGAAGCCCAAATCAGGCCTGCCTGCTGGTTGGAGCAGTTACTAATTAACGAAGCGAATTCAGTTTTATTGTTGTTATTACCTAAGGCTTCCCTAGGTGTTTAGGCGGAGTCCTATAGGCATGATATCTACTTAATTCAGAATGCGGCGAAACGGTAAAAACGAATTGTTTGGGATCCTATAGGCATGCTTGCTAAACCTCGTTAAGTAAGGGAATTAGATTGTTTAAAACTGCTTCAGAATAGACTAATTTTAGACCAATTTCAGATTCTGCAAGTGATGGTATCTACTATTGCTGATTTAAACCCTATGAACATGATATCTAACATTGAGTGTGAATGAAACGAATCAAATTTATTTAAGAAGCCCTATAGGCATGATTTCTATATGTTACTGATTTCAGCATTTACGAACATGACACTTATTTTTAGCCGTTTAGAACCTAAAACATGATATCTAAGTGTCATGAAGAATTTAAATACGTCCTACAGGCAGGTTATCTAGGCGTGACATTGACCATGAAGAAATTGAGATAAACCCTATAGTCATGGTGTCTAAGATGCAGTATTGAACTCAAGGAATTTAAAACAGTCCTATAGGCATGCTTTCTACCCTTGAGCATACATGATCACCCAACCTTTATTACTAGCCAACCCCAAATGTTTATTACAAAAAATTACAAACCAGAACTAATGAATTACAAAAGAAAGAATGAAAGAAAAAGCTACAACCATAGGAAAGCCTGATTTGACTTCCTATCTGAGACATGCAAGGAACCGTATCATCGCCAATGCCATTGATATCAAAGCCTTTTTCAGACCTGGGTGTGTCTGAGTTCCCTAAGGGCCTCAATAGGACACCGGGTAGTGCTCACACCCAAGTTACACAACCAGAATAGAGATGAGTGCAGTGTGGAAATGCCAGCCCTCATGTGTCCAAGTTCAGAGGGAGCTCATGGGTTCCAAGTCAAGGCTCACATGAGGGGGGCAGAACTTAAGTCTAAGAAGAGAGTGAAAGTGCAGAAACAGAGTTTTAAGATCTGAGGGAATAGAGGAGAGAGAAAGGGTGATGGGAGACAACCATCAAAATTTCAGGGAATCAATAACTTCACACAAAGGGGGCAGGGGATTAGAAATCCATTGCAAGGAGCCTATACACTTGGGCATGGGTTAACTTTGGGCATGCACAGCAATAGGAAGTGCTGACATGCCTGTAAATCAACCAGAACACAGAACAAATAAGGGAAACATGGAGGTTATGGTCCTAGGAGGATCAAGTTTGGGTCATGCACAGCAATTTCCAATATTGTCACGCCCCAAACCAACCAAAAGTATTAAACACATTGGGGTAGGGATTTAGGATTCACAGGTCATAATACATTGATCCAAAACAGGAGAAGTAAAATTACAGCATGCTAAATAATGGTACTGGGCTAAATACAATCAGTGGGCAGGCAAGAATGCAAGAAACAGTAAATAAGCATGTTGTTGTTGGTGCAGAAACCTTAATTAGAACATACCAGTAAGAAATGCAAAAATGCAAAAAACAAGCAAGTTCCCCACAGCCTAGCCTTGGCTTTCAGCCGGCTAGGTAAGGCAGCAATATAGTAGTAGCAGAGAAGAGAGAGAGTTTTAGTGTAGTGTGTGTTTGAACTCAAGTGTTATGCCTTGTGTTCCTGTCCGTGTGTGTTAATGAGAGAGCATATATATATAGTTTGAAGCTAGGTAGAATAATAAGGTAAGAATCAAAGTCAAGCAGTAATTATGGAACTAGGTATCAATTAGTATCAAATCAGTATAAGTACTTCCTTTAATTAAGGGAATCAATTCAAACGGTAAGAACAGGTAGCAAATAAGGAAAGAAGTCACTGGTAACTGGAGCATAACAGATAAGGAAATACTTCAAACATAGTAGGCACGGAGTAAACAATTAGGGCTAGGTTCATAAGGTTCTAATAAAGGAAATAATATAACAACCAATTAATAGCATAATCAACCATAGAATAAGGTCAGAAAAATATTCTACAAGGTAAAAATCAGTAGAATAATCATGCGGGATCAGTGAAAGATCAATCACATGATTCAAAGATGCAAGAATAGGAGATAACAATGATTTACCCCCATTCTATAAGAACGAACACATGGTAAGCAAAATCAAAACCCTAAGAGATCGAGTAAGACACGAATCACATATGAAATGAAAGATTCATGCAGAGCATAGTTTGAATTAGTAGGCTAAGCATGATACAGGTAGGAGAAGTGAAGAATCAGAAGCATTAGTGAGCAAAAAATAAGGCAAAATCACACAATAGGCAAGGATAGCCATAATATGGAACCCTAACAAAGCAAACATAGGACAAAAGTCACAGAGTCATAGAAACACATATATTATCGAAACAAAACTCAGAAACCCAAGGTTGAGGCTAAGAAGATAGGGTTTTCAACATAGACGAGCTGAAAAAGGAGTAAAAACATAGAATCGTTCGAGATATAGAAGTTAAAACATGAAGAGTCGATTTAAACAGAGTGCAGGAGAAATTCCGAAAAACCCTAACTTTTTAGAAGAAAGTAAAACAACTTGAAATCGATGATTTTTCAGAAAAAGCTTGAGAATAGTGTAAAAACATAGAAAGAAACAGACTTAGATTGCCAAAAAATAGCACAGATCTTAAGGGATTCTAACAAAGTTATGGTTTCAAAGGAAACCCAGATAGAAACAGAAGAACCTGCTTAGAACCTCAAAGATCATAACAAATATGGTGTGATTTTGCCCAAAATCACACCGGAGAAGCCATGAACAAAACAGAAACCCTAGATCCAAATCAGCATGGCCCAGGCCCCTTGAAGGCCTCAGAGATGATGAGCGAGGCGATGGGGGAACCATTGGAGGGTTGGGGTTGAAAGGTGGTTGCCGGAGATGGCCGGAGAAGAAGGCGGCGATTAAAGGGATTAGGGTTAGGTTGAGAGAAAAGAGAGGATATGAGAGTATCTGAGGGCGGCGGGCTGGGAGGAATGGCTAGGGTTAGGGGGTATTTGGGATTAAAAAAGTAAAGGGTTCATTTGGACCGTTGATCTGGGAGATCGACGGTCAGGATTTGACCAGGTAGATGGGCTCCGGGTTCGGGTAGGTGTATTTGGGGCCTGGGTCGGGTAATTTAAATAGAAATTGGGCTGGGTTGAGTTTAATTTATGGCTGTAATTGAAATGCCAATCTGGCTATAATTTAAATAGCCACTTTTTCCTATTTTAATTTATAAAAATAATAAAATAATTTCTGTAAATAAATAAAGGTACTAAAATGATTTATAGTACATGATTAATTATTAAAAAATACCAGACCTAATCTTGTGAACATAAATGCAATTAAATTTTAAAAGAGGCTAATATTGCAATTATATGCAATTTAGCTTTAAAAATACTAAATAAATTTGTAAAAAATGTATAAAAATTCCCTTGGATATATTTTAACATAATATGAGAATACAATAGGTAAATTACCAAAATGATAGTTTTGGAAGTAATTATTGAGATTTTATAGATAACAAAGGAAAAAATAAATCAATTTAAATCTTTGAAAATTATGAAAAAATAATAAAACACTTGGATATACTTATATATGCACATATATGCTGTTTTGAAAGTATTTTGCGTATTGAAAAATATATGTAGGGAAAAATTGGGTGTCAACAGCTGCCCCTCTTTACCCGGGAATGATGAAAGATTTTTCGGGTAAAGATATGATGGCCAATTTTGACCAAGAGAAATGGTTTGGGAGAGGTTGAGGCCGCACCCTGGCTTCTGAGCTACCTACATATCCCTGGTCTTATAGGAATCAGGCCGTATGTAGTTCAGGAACCGTCGGCGGTAGTATGCCGATGGGTATTTTCCAAGGACGGATGCAATATTTCGGTCGGGATGAGTGAGTGGCTTACTGGAACGGTTAGGCTTGATGTGGCTGTGGGCGCCGGAGCGGGCTCCTGCCGGGACGGCCGTTGCATGCTGATTTCACCTGCAAATAGAAACAATACAAGCGTATATTGTGCATAAAATTAGACATGATGCAAGTACCCATCGGACCATGAATGCTGCCTTCGGACGGTTAGGATGACGTCCTTAGGCCATGACGTCCTGGGCCAGGAAGCATGTAATAAAGGATTCGCAGGCTATGAAATGATGCTCTCGGGCTATGAAAATGGTGCCTCCGAACCATGATGCCTTTGAATAATGATGTGCAAAAGATTGAAAGGGATCCTCAGGCCATGACATGGTGTTCTCGGGCTATGAGGATGGTGCCTCCGAACGATGACGCCTTCGGATAAGTTGGCGATATTTCAGCCCATGAAGGATGCAGTAGCGTGTGGCGATCTCTCAGCCATGCAAATGCGGCGATCTTTGAGCCGTGCAGATGCAGTATGAGGCGATCATTCAGCCATGCAGATGCAGTATGAGGCGATCTTTCAGCCATGCAGATGCAGTATGAGGCAATCTTTCAGCCATGCAGACGCAGATGAGGCGATCTTTCAGCCATGCAGATGCAGTATGAGGTGATCTTTCAGCCATGCAGATGCAGATGAGGCGATCTTTCAGCCATGCAGATGCAGATGGAGACAGCGTTTAGTCTCGGAAAGCAGAATGGTAGTCTTATGCAATGCAGAGAAAGCAGAGGGAGACAGCGTTTAGTCTCGGAAGGCAGAATGGTAGCCTTATGCAATGCAGAGAATGCAGAGGGAGACAGCGTTTAGTCTCGGAAGGCAGAATGGTAGCCTTATGCAATGCAGAGAATGTAGAGGGAGACAGCGTTTAGTCTCGGAAGGCAAAATGGTAGCCTTATGCAATGCAGAGAATACAGAGGGAGACAGCGTTTAGTCTCGAAAGGCAGAATGGTAGCCTTATGCAAGAAATAAATGGGCAAATGGTAATAGAGCTTTCTTACCTGATAGCAGATTGCGATATCGTGATTGTTGGGGACACTGTTGTGTGTGGATAGCAAATGTGAATAAATTCAGCGGCAATGAGAGTTGTATTCCTGATCAATGTTTATCTTGTGAGTGTATAGTATGTTTGGATGATTTCGCAATCCAAGTGCCTGCATCCAAAGAAAAATCGTATATTTGTAAAGGGGAGGTTAGTTCGTATTCCCATTGGCTCTGCTCGTCTTTGATCTGGTGCTACTGTATGTATCGTTGGGGTAGTATTGCTAAACAAAGAAGTTTCAATAAATAAACACGCATGACTTTGTAAAAGTATGACATAAATGTATAATTAAAATAGTTTTAGATGAACCGACGACTGTGACGCGGTTCGAGACATTGCCACCTCTCCTGCTATGGCATTTTGAGGGTCCTCCTCAAAATTCTGCCCCAGTTTGATGGGTTGATGCTTCTGACTGTTGCTCGTGCGACGATCGGCTAAAATTACTTCGGAATTTTGAGGGTCCTCCTCAAAATTCTGCCCCAGTTTCCAATTTTGGGGGGAAATGAAAATTTTATTTAATTGTGATTGAACCCATAAGGCTGCCTATGTATCCCCTCTTAAACGGGAATCAGGTCAGGCGTAGTTCAAATTACATCATATAGGGAAAACATAAAGATTACACATAGTAGCGCTTGACTGCATCTGAATTAATCGGCTTTGGCAAAACTTCTCCATCCATTTCTGCAAGTATGAGGGCCCCTCATGTCAGAACCCGGTGAACCATGTATGGACCTTGCCAGTTGGGAGAGAATTTCCCTTTGGCTTCATCTTGATGCGGGAAAATTTTCTTTAACACCAGCTGCCCTGGTGTGAACTTCCTCGGCTTGACTCTCTTGTTGAAGGCTCTGGACATTCTATTCTAATAAAGTTGACCATGACAAACTGCGTTCATTCTTTTCCCATCTATGAGAGCTAGTTGCTCGTAACGACTCATCACCCATTCTGCATCATCGAGCTCAGCTTCCTGTATGATCCTTAAGGAAGGGATTTCCTCTTTGGCGGGAATGACGGCTTCTGTACCATAAATCAACATATAAGGTGTTGCCCCGGTCGATGTGCGGACCGTGGTGCGATACCCCAATAAAGCAAACGATAACTTCTCGTGCCACCTTTTGTGCTTCTCTATCATTTTCCTCAATATCTTTTTGACATTCTTGTTGGCGGCTTCCACAGCTCCATTCATTTGCGGCCTGTAGGCTGTGGAATTCTTGTGGCTGATTCTGAAAGTTTCGCACATTCCTTTCATTAGGTCAATGTTGAGATTGGAGCCATTATCAGTGATGACCGACTCTGGGATACCAAATCGACAAACAATACGGTCGCGGACGAAGTCTGCCACGATCTTCTTAGTCACTGCCCTGTAGGATGCTGCTTCGACCCACTTGGTGAAATAATCGATGGCTACTAGGATAAACATGTGCCCAATTTGAAGCAGTGGGCTCAATTGGACCAATAACATCCATTCCCCAGGCGGCGAATGGCCAAGGCGAGCTTGTTGCATTGAGCTCATTTGGCGGCACCCTTATCATGTCGGCATGAACCTAACAGCGATGGCACTTCTGGACGTACTGGATGCAATCTGTCTCCACAGTCATCCAAAAGTAACCAGCCCGGAGTATCTTCTTTGCTAAAACAAAACCATTCATATGTGGACCACAAGTCCCAGCATGAATCTCCTCTAGCAGCTTGGATGCTTCCTTTGCGTCGACACACCTTAATAATCCCAAATCAGGAGTCCTCCTGTACAGGATTTCTCCGCTGTGAAAGAAATTTTTAGACAACCTTCGCAGCGTGCGCTTCTGGGTATGATTGGCAAGCTCCGGGTAATCTCCTTTCGCCAAATATTCCTTGATATCATGGAACCAATGTTTTCCGTCTGCTTCCTCTTCAACATGGGCACAGTAAGCTGGCTGATTATGAATCTTCACCGGTATGGGGTCAATGAAATTCTTATCGGGATGCTGTATCATGGATGACAGGGTAGCCAATGTATCGGCGAATTCATTCTGAATTCTAGGAACATGTCGGAATTCTGTCTTTGTGAACCTCCTTCTCAACTCCTGTACATGATGCAGATACGGGAGTATCTTAGAGTTCTTGGTTGCCCATTCCTCTCGTACCTGATGTATGAGTAAATCTGAATCTCCAATTATTAGCAGCTCTTGAATGTTCATGTCAATGGCCATCTTGAGCCCTAAGATGCAGGCTTCGTACTCGGCCATATTGTTAGTGCAGGGGAACCTGAGCTTGGCGGACACTGGATAATGCTGACCGGTTTCTGATACCAAGACTGCTCCTATGCCAACTCCTTTGAAATTTGCTGCTCCATCGAAGAACATTCTCCAACCATCATAGGACTCGGCAATATCTTCTCCTACGAATGATACTTCTTCATCGGGAAAGTACATTTTCAGGGGTTCGTATTCTCCATCCACGGGATTCTCAGCGAGGTAATCTGCCAGGGCCTGTCCCTTGACCGCTTTCTGAGTTACGTAGACAATGTCGAACTCGCTCAACAGGATTTGCCACTTGGCTAGCTTGCCGGTGGGCATGGGCTTCTGAAAGATGTACTTTAAAGGATCCATCCTTGATATGAGATACGTAGTATAGGCACAGAAGTAATGTCTTAGCTTCTGAGCGACCCAAGTCAAAGCACAACAGGTGCGTTCCAAAAGAGAATATCGGGCCTCATATGGAGTTAACTTCTTGCTGAGATAATAGATGGCCTGTTCCCTCCTTCCTGTTTCATCATGTTGCCCCAGAACGCAACCGAAAGCTCCGTCCAATACCGCAAGGTAGAGTAATAAGGGTCTACCTGGCTCAGGCGGGACCAAGACTGGTGGTGTTGACAAGTACTCCTTGATTCTGTCGAAGGCCTTTTGACAGTCGTCGGTCCATTTGGTAGTGGCGTCCTTCTTCAACATCTTAAAAATTGGCTCGCAGATGACTGTGGACTGTGCTATGAACCGGCTGATATAGTTGAGTCTTCCCAAGAAACTCATCACGTCCTTCTTGTTCTTTGGCGGTGGTAGTTCTTGAATGGCTTTGACTTTTGATGGATCCAGTTCTATTCCTCGGCGCCTTACAATAAACCCAAGTAGCTTTTCAGCAGGAACCCCAAATGTGCACTTTGCGGGATTTTGTTTCAGGTTGTATCTCCGCAATCTGTTGAAAAACTTCCTCAAATCTTCCATGTGATCAGGGGCCTTCTTGAACTTGATGATAACATCATCTACGTACACCTCAATCTCCTTGTGTATCATATCATGGAAAATAGTAGTCATGGCCCTCATGTAGGTGGCCCCTGCATTCTTCAGACCGAACGACATCATTTTGTAACAATACATCCCCCATGGCGTGATGAAAGCCGTTTTCTCAGCATCTTCTTCATCCATCCAGATCTGGTGGTAACCGGCGAAACAATCCACGAACGACTGCAGCTCATGCTTGGCACAATTGTCAATCAAGATGTGTATATTTGGCAGGGGGAAGTCGTCTTTCGGACTGGCCCGGTTGAGATCCCGGTAGTCAACACAGACTCTGACCTTCCCGTCCTTCTTTGGTACTGGTACAATGTTGGCTAACCATGTCGGGTATTCAACTACCCTGAGAACCTTAGCTTTGACCTGTTTAGTGACTTCTTCCTTGATTTTCAAACTCATATCAGGCTTGAATTTTCTGAGCTTCTACTTTATCGGCGGACATGTCGGATCAGTTGGCAGTTTATGGGCCACAATAGACGTACTTAGACCCATCATATCATCATATGACCAGGCGAATATGTCCTCATATTCCCTTAGAAATTCTGTGTATTCCTTTTTTTCTGATGGCGACAAATAAACGCTGATTCGTGTTTCCTTGACATTTTCTGCATCTCCTAGTTAATAATTTCTGTCTCGTCCAGGTTGAACTTTGGTCTGTTCTCAAAATTCTCTACTTCTTTGACAATTTCCTCTGGTATATCATCTTCCTCTAAATCAATGTTCGTTCGTTGCGTTGTCTCATTGCATGTTACAGTCATTGGTTCATCAAAATAAGTAATAGTAATGCTGTATAAGTAAAGTAATGAGAGAAAAGAATAAGAGTATTGATTTATAAGAAAAATCGAAATGCTTTGATAAATTCCATAACTGTTTTGAACATTGAAGATCTTATTGCAGAAATCAAAAATGCGAAAGGAAAAAATTAACTAGTAAAAGAAAAGATAGTGCATGATGCTTGTTCAGCCTTGCTACCCGAGGCTCGCCGGGCTCTGGTTGTTCTGATAGACCAGTTATTGAGGCGCGATCCACTACTTACGGCATGTATGGAAGGGCCTTCCTCCCCCTCCTCCTCAAGGATAACACAGCAATCCATATCATTGTCTTCTAAAAACAAGTTTTTCACTGCCGCGAGCGCCTCTTCTTCATCCGTCCCATAGACGATGTCAGCCTATTTGAAAGTCTATTCTAAGTGCGGTATCGGTTGCTCCAGTGGGTAGTAAGGACCATGCCATGACGGTGAGCAGTTGTTGAACTCTTCCCAAGTGTATTCGTATCCCAGACCAAAAGTAGTGCCGTGCTTTTTGAGCTTTATGGGTTTAGCAATCCCCTGGAGGTTCTTGCCGAGCCCCTTGCCAGGTTCATACCCACTCCAGTTCAATATACTCTCGATCTTGTTGTCACACCATTTATCTTTGTCAACAGCATTGACTCGTTCGATGTGGTGGTAGG
Source organism: Nicotiana attenuata (assembly GCF_001879085.1). Classification (NCBI taxonomy): domain Eukaryota; kingdom Viridiplantae; phylum Streptophyta; class Magnoliopsida; order Solanales; family Solanaceae; genus Nicotiana; species Nicotiana attenuata. The sequence goes on from NW_017678835.1 coordinate 16,987, forward strand.
TATCCCCACCTAACTTTCTTCTTCCCCCTATCGCCGGAATGGTCTGACGACTGTATATGGGGTTGCTGACATCACCGTGAATGATTACTTCCTGGTGATTCTATTCAAATTTCATGGCCTGATGTAGTGACAAAGCCACAGCCCCTGCAGAATGAATCCAAGGGCGTCCTAACAGCAAATTGTAGGATGCAGGCACATCTATTACTTGGAACTCAACATCGAACCAGGTTGGTCCCATCTGAAGACACAGGCTAATTTCACCGATAGTGGACCTCTGAGACCCATCAAAAGCTTTTACGTTGATAGCTACTTCTTTTATCTCGTGCAAACCTTTGCCCAACTTCTTGAGCGTTACCAGAGGACGGATATTAAGGCTGGAACCCCCGTCAACCTGGATCCTGGTGATGAAATAGTCCTCACATTGTACGGTGATATGCAGGGCTCTGTTGTGACCCAACCCTTCAGGTGGCAGCTCGTCCTCATAGAAGGTGATTTTGTGGCTCTCTAATACTTGTCGACCATGTTGGCCATTTCCCCGTCGGTGATGTTGCTTGGTACGTAGGCTTCACTTAGCACCTTCAGCAAAGCATTTTTGTGTGTCTTGGAGTTCTGCAACAAAGAGAGGATAGATATCTGTGCTGGTGTTTTGTTCAGCTGGTCAATGACTGAATACTCCTTGGCTTGTATCTTTCTCCAAAGGTCGTCTGGACCTGTTTCGATGATGGGTGGCCAGTTTGGGGCCTGCTTGCTGGACTTAGCTAGGTATTTAGGGGTATAGACTCTCTCCGTTCTTGTCATTCCTTGTGCTGCAATAGTCTTTTCGAACCTGACCTTGCCTTTTCTCCTAGCCTCAACTGTGTAATCCCAGGGTATAGCTTTTGTGTGGAATGAGGGCACAACGGACATTGCCACTGGGACTGGTGCGGCCACCTTTACTTCGAATGGGACACGTTCTTTGGGGGGAAAAACGGCAACTTCAAATAGTGTTGGTGCCTTTGCTGATGGAGCTGCTTCGGACTCAAGAGGGATAGACATATCTACCTCAGTGACCTCAGATGGTTGAATCTGGACCACGATGGGGTTAAGAGTAACTGCTGGCTTCTTTGGATCATCGCCTTCTGTGATCAAGCCGATCGATCCCTCGGGATCCCAATCATCCTCTATTTCAATCATGTGAACGCCTCCACCCTTGGTCTAGCAGAGGATTATTGCGGACATTTGGAGCAGGTTCTTTTGCCACAATAATCTTGTTGTCAATCAAAGCCTGGATCTTGTCTTTTAGAGAACGACATTCGTCGATGGTGTGCCCTTTCATGCCGGAACGGTATGCACAGGATTTGTTTGGATTAACCCACTGAGAAGGGTTTTCAGGAGTTGCGGCGGGGATAGGGGTGACATAACCAGTAGCTTTGAGTCTTTCGTACAACTGGTCAATAGGTTCAGCAATGGCGGTATATTGTTTCGGAGGTCTGCGATCAAAATTTGGTCGAGGTCTAGGGAAGTTTTGGCGTGTAGGAGGTGATTTATAGTGGGATGGTTGAGCATTGTAGGCTTGGTAAACATGTGCGGGTTGGGAATGTCTGGGTGAAGTAGGCTGATATATGGGAAGTGGAGATGGTTGATAGGCGGGCGGTGAGGGTGATTGGTAATTCGGAGTGGGCTGATATGTGAGTGGAGGTGTCGGGTAGGTTTGGTATTTGATGGGAGATTTGGTTCTCTGTGCCACCATCACGACTCCTACGTCCCTTTTCTTGGACACACCACCTGATTGTAAGGCCTTATTTGTAGCTTTCAAGGCCTCGAAGTTCGTAACCATACCGCTTTTGATGCCCTCTTCAATCCTTTCACCCAACTTGATGATGTCGGAAAATTTGTGGCTTTCAATCATCATTAGTCGCTCATAGTATTGCGGGTCTTGTGCCCGAACAAAGAATTTGTTCATTCGTTCCTCCTCCAAGGCAGGTCTGAACTTAGCGGCTTCCGACCTCCAGCGAGTAGCATACTCGCGAAACATTTCTGTAGGTTTCTTCTTCAGATTCTGAATGTAGAACACATCCGGTGCATTTTCCGTGTTAAATCTGAACCTGTCCATGAAATCAGAGGCCATACTGACCCAACTTGACCATTTCTTAGGATCCTGGCTGATGTACCAGGATAGTGCATCTCCTTTTAGACTCCTCATGAATAGCTTCATGCGGATTCTCTCATCGTTTCCTACCCCAACCAACTTGTCACAATATGTCCTCAAATGGACCCTGGGATCACCTGTACCGTCAAACATCTCGAACTTTGGAGGTTTGTACCCCTCGGGCAGTTCGACATCGGGCTGTATGCAGAGATCTTCATAATTCAACCCTTCAATTCCCTTGCTTCCTTCAACGCCCTGGATCCGGCTAATCAATTTCTTAAGTTCTTCAGCTAGGTTCCTAATAAGCAAATCTTTATCATCAGACTCGGGTGTGCCTGAGATGGGTTGGGTGGAGAGTGGCATGGTCTCCACATAGATAGGGGTGTTATGGTGGGTGTGGAAGTGGTCATTTGTGGAGTTTTGGAGTTCTGGGAGAAGCAATGGGGTGTTGTTTGTGGTGTGGCAAGTGTTGCATTGTGTCTTTGGTGGAATGACATGGGGAGCGGGATGATTTTGTTGCTTTGGGATGTTTTGGG
>NW_017678836.1:0-11882 GCF_001879085.1 Nicotiana attenuata
AAAAGATTGCATACAGGATAAGGAGTTGAAGTCTCCTTATGAAAAGAGAATTATATCTGGATCAAGGATATGGATTAGGAGTTAGAGTTGTTCTTGAACTCGAATTGTCAAAGGATCCAAAATTCGAGTTCTTATCAAACTCTGATTACTAACTCTATAAAAATAACGATTGTTCTCTTTTACAGGTGGTTGCACATAAGCAGAAGTTAAGCATATTTGAGAGAAAAAAAGATCAAGTCTGATTTGCAAGCAACATATGCGAGATACAAGTGTGCAGGTCTGAAGCTACATGAACTAAGATAGAAGAACCAGTTTCATCATTGTGTTTATTCTAAGTCTAGTTCAATTGTAGTAGGTTTTATTGTACCTTTCAGCTTTCATAGAAGCAATTGTAATAGGTATATTGAGTATTCAAGTTAGAGTTAACTTGAAAGTGTCGCAACAGTTGAGGTTGTGTGCTACACTGGGATTAGAGTTAATCCTTAGGTTTACAAAGAGTTTTGTAAATGCAGTTTTTGGCTCAGTGATTTTAGTGGAGTTTGGGAAAATTCTACTGAGTAGTAGGTCGTGGTTTTTCACCTTTTGAGCCAGGTGTTTTCCACGTAAAAATCTCTGTGCACTTTACTTTCAGCATTTATTATTCCGCAAACTGCTGTAGTTAGAACACTTAGAAGAACTAGGTTCTTCTAACGCGAAAATTAGGTACCACACAAATCACCCCCCCCCCTCTTGTGTGGTATTGACGTTTATAACATCAATTTACCCTTCTTCCCAAATCTCATAATACCCTTAATGGGTGAAACCTTCAACAGAACCTTCTCACCAACCATGTAGGACACATCCCGAACCTTCTTGTCAGCATAGCTCTTTTGTCTCGACTGCGCTGTACGAAGCCTCTCCTGAATCAACTTCACCTTGTCTAAAGCATCCTACACCAAATCTGTACCCAATAGCCTGGCCTCGCCCGGCTCAAACCAACCAACGGGAGATCTACACCGCCTCCCATACAAAGCCTCATATAGAGCCATCTGAATACTCGACTGGTAACTGTTGTTATAAGCAAACTCTGCGAGCGGTAGAAACTGATCCCATGACCCTCCAAAATCAATGACACAAGCGCGCAACATGTCCTCCAATATCTGAATAGTGCGCTTGGACTGCCCGTCCGTCTGAGGGTGAAAAGTTGTGCTCAACTCAACCTGAGTACCCAAATCTCGCTGTAGAAACCTCCAAAATTGTGGAGTAAACTGAGTGCCCCGATCTGAAATGATGGAAACTGGGACACCAAGCAAACGAACAATCTCCCGAATATATATCTCTGCCAACCGCTCTGAAGAATAGGTGGTACAGATAGGAATAAAGTGCACGGACTTGGTCAGCCGATCCACAATCACCCAAATAGCATCGAACTTCTTCAAAGTCCATGGAAGTCCAACTACAAAGTCCATGGTGATCCGCTCCCACTTCCACTCCGGAATATCCATCCGCTGAAGCAAGCCACCCGGTCTCTGGTGCTCATATTTCACCTGCTGACAATTGAGGCACCGAGCTACAAATCCCACAATGTCTTTCATTCTCCTCTACCAATAATGCTGTCTTAGATCCTGATACATCTTCGCGGCACCCGGATGAATGGAATACCGCGAGCTATGGGCCTCCTCCAGAATCAACTCCCGAAGCCTATCTATATTGGGCACACATATCCAGCCCTGCATCCTGAACACCCCATCATCACCGATAGTCACATATTTGGCATCATCATGCTGAACTCTGTCCTTAAGGACAAGAAAATGAGGATCATCATACTGGCTCTCTCTGATGCGATCATATAAGGAAGACCAAGAAATCACACAAGCCAATACCCGACTGGGCTCCGAAATATCCAACCTCACGAACCGATTGGCCAAGGCCTGAACATCAACTTCAAGAGGTCTCCTCCCAACTGGAATATATGCCAAACTCCCCATACTCACCGCCTTCCGGCTCAAAGCATCGGCCACCACATTGGCCTTCCCCGGGTGATACAAGATAGTAATGTCATAATCCTTTAGCAACTCCAACCACTTCCGCTGCCTCAAATTGAGATCCTTCTACTTGAACAAGTGCTGGAGGCTACGATGATCAGTAAACACCTCACAAGACACACCATACAAATACTGCCTCCAAATCTTCAACGCGTGTACAATGGCAGCCAACTCCAAATCATGAACAAGGTAGTTCTTCTCATGGGGCTTCAACTGTCAAGAAGCACAAGTAATTACTCTACCCCCCTGCATCAAAACGCACCCAATGCCAACTCTCGAAGCATCACAATACACGGTATAAGAACCTGAAGCTGATGGCAATACTAACACTGGAGTTGTGGTCAAGGCAGTCTTGAGCTTCTGGAAGCTCTCCTCACACTTATCAGACCACTGAAATGGAGCACCCTTCTGAGTCAACTTGGTCAAGGGCGATGCAATAGATGAAATTCCTGAACAAACCGGCGGTAATAACCCGCCAAACCAAGGAAGCGGCGAATCTCTGTAGCTGAGGACGGTCTTGGCCAACTATGAACCGCCTCTATCTTCTTCGGGTCAACCTGAATACCCTCGCTGGACACCACGTGCCCCAAGAAAGCCACTGAACTGAGCCAAAACTCACATTTGGAGAACTTTGCATAAAGCTTCTCCTCTCTCAATCTCTGCAACACCACTCTCAAATGCTCCGCGTGCTCCTCCTGACTACACGAGTATACCAGAATAGCATCAATGAAAACAATAACGAACGAGTCGAGATATTGTCGGAACACGCTGTTCATCAAATGCATGAACGCTGCTGGGGCATTGGTCAGCCCAAAAGACATCACCAAGAACTCATAATGACCATATCGGGTCCTGAAAGTTGTCTTAAGAATATTCAAGTCCCTGATCTTCAACTGGTGATAACCCGAACGGAGATCAATCTTGGAGAACACCCTCGCTCCCTAAAGCTGGTCGAACAAATCATCGATACGAGGCAAAGGATACTTGTTCTTAATTGTTACTTTGTTCAACTGCCTGTAATCAATGCACATCCTCATCGTTCCATCCTTCTTCTTCACAAAAAGAATCGGCGCACCCCAAGTTTATACACTAGGCCGAATGAACCCCTTGTCAAGGAGTTCCTGAAGCTGCTCCTTTAACTCCTTCAACTCCACTGGTGCCATACGATACGGTGGAATAGAAATGGGCTGAGTGCCCGGCACCAGATCAATACCAAAATCAATATCCTTGTCTGGTGGCATGCCCGGCAGGTTTGTAGGAAACACATCGGGGAAATCCCTCACAACTGGAACATAATCAATACTGAGAGTCTCTGTATTGACATCCCTCACAAATGCTAAGTATGAAAGACAACCTTTCCCAACCATACGTTGGGCCTTCAAGAAAGAAATCACCCTGATGGAGATATAATCGATCGAACCTTGCCACTCAATCCGTGGCACACCCGGCATAGCCAATGTCACTGTCTTGGCATGACAGTCCAGAATAGCCCAGCATGGAGATAACCAATCCATGCCCAATATAACATCAAAGTCCACCATACATAACAACAATAGATCCACTCGGGTCTCCAAACCCCCAATAGACACAACACACGATCGGTACATATGGTCTACCACAACAGTATCGCCCACCGGAGTAGAGACATGAACAGAAGAAATGAGAGACTCGCAGGGCGTATCCAAATAATTGGCAAAATAAGATGACACATAAGAAAAAGTAGAACCAGGGTCAAATAACACAGAAGCATCTCTGCGGCAGACTGAGATAATACCTGTAATCACCGCATCTGAAGCAATCGCATCAGGCCTAGCTGGAAGTGCATAGAACGGGCTTGACCACCACCGGATCGACCTCCCCCTCTTGGGAAACCCCTAGATGACTATCCCCCTCCCCTAGCTGGCTGGGTGGATGGTGAAGTAACTGGCGCTAAAGTTGATAGCTGACCCCTCTGCTTAGATAAACCCCCAAGACGACGAGGACACTGCCTCCACATATGACCCATCTCTCCACACTCATAGCAACTCCCGGGTGCCGGAGACGGGGACTGAAGGGAACCCCTAGCACCAGAATGACTAGCAGACGCACCTGGCGTGGAAGAATCCTGAACTGATGGAGCACGTGACGAACCCTAGGCTGGAAGGGCATTGAGTGAAGAATGACCCTGCTGAGAACCGTGAGAACCATGGACTGATGACGCCCCACGATAACCTGGGCGAGCTGACTGAGCATTCCTGAACTGGTGGCCTCTGCCATGCTGAAACTGACCCCTTGAAGGAGCACCCCCAAAACTACCACGTCCTCGAGGCCTCTTGGCCTCCCTCTCCTTGCATTCCTGGCGAAAAACTGCCTCAATCTCACGAGTGATATCCACAACCTCCTCAAACGTAGCACCTGACACTCTCTCCCTAGTCATGAGAACCCGAAGCTGATACGTGAGGCCATCAATAAACCTCCTGATCCTCTCTCTCTCCGTAGCAACCAGCCAAATAACATGACGAGCTAACTCTGAGAACCTCATCTCGTACTGAGTAACAGTCATATCCCCCTGTCGCAGCTGCTCGAACTGCCTACGCAACTCCTCCCTGCGGGACTGTGGGACGTACTTCTCCAAAAATAGAGTGGAGAATTGCTGCCAAGTAAGGGGTGCCGAACCAATAGGCCTACGCCTCTCATATGCCTCCCACCAAGTGAAGGCAGCTACCGTAAACTGAAAAGTCGTGAATGCAACCCCGCTGGTCTCCAGAATACCCGCGGTGCAAAGAATCCTCTGACATCTATCCAAGAAACCATGGGCATCCTCGCCCTGTACACCACTGAAAGTAGGAGGCTGGAGTCTGCCAAACCTCTCCAATCTGCGCTGCTCGTCCTCTAGCATAACTGGAGCTACATAACCCTGAGCAGCTGCCACCGGTTGGGCTAGTGGTGCCTCCGGTGTCTACAATCCCTGAGCAACCTGATCGGGTGTGCGGGCGGCGGGAGTCTGATAGCCTCCCCCGGCCTGAGAAGTGGCTGCGGTAGTAGAAACTGCCACCGCCTGAGCAAGACTCGTACATACTGTCAAGATCTGGGCCTAAGTCTCCTAAAGACACGGAATCACAATGGGTACAGCTGGTGCCTGAGCTGGTGCTGCTGGAGCGTCCACAACTGGGACGTAATCCTGAACTGGGGCGGCTGGTGGATCTGCAGGTGCTGCCCCAGCTGCTGTGCGGGCTGCATCTCGCCCCTACCACGGCCTCGACCGCGTCCTTGACCTCTAGTGGCCCCAGCTGGTGGTACTGGTGGTCGCCCATCCTAACCGGTCGCTTGTGTCCTCACCATCTGTGAGAGAATAGAATAACAGAATATTAGTACTCGGATCAACAGATTCGCACGACAAGAATTTCAAGAATATGAAGTTTTCCTAAAGGTTCTACAGCCTGTCGAGGATAAATACAGACGTCTCCGTACCGATCCGCGATACTCTACTAAACCTGCTCATGGCTCGTGAGACCTATGTCACCTAGGCTCTGATATCAACTTGTCACAATCCTAAACCCGGACCCGGTCATGATGGCGCCTCTCGTGAAGACAAGGCCAGCCGACACATCACACAATTCATTTTAAACAACTAGAATAGCACAATTTAAGTCTTTAACATGATAATAATCCAAAAATAAAGGTGAATAACACAATTTGCGCGAAAAAAAACAACACAGCCCGACATCGGGGTGTCACCAGTCATGAGCATCTACTAACCGATTAAAAACACGAAGAGTCTACATAGTCAATTACAGAGCTAAAACAAGAGAAAAATAAGATAGGGGAAGAAGCACTGGGCTTCGAACGCCGAGCAGCTACCTAGTGAATCTTCGAACCCCCTGAGCTGGAAGAAATCAACACTCGCTAGCGGGACCTATAACGCCTGAATCTGCACACAGGGTGCAGTGAGTACTCCAACTCAGTGAGTGATAACAATAAATGAAGACTGAGCGATAAGACATCTCGTAAAACACAACAATATGCTACAAGGAAGCAGAATAAAACCCATAAAGTGCAACAAAATAGTGAAATCTCATAAAACACCTTAGTTCAGAATAAGCTTCTTTAAAAATACCCTTTTAGCAGTTAAACAAATAAAAGAAAGGCAGCAAGAAGAGATAAAACACATAAAATCCTCCCCTCGGGCACAATGTCAACAGAATCAGCCCCTCGGGCAATAACATGGAACAACACCAGCCCCTCGGGCTCTATATCTCATATCACAATGGGTACCTGCGCTCACTGGGGGTGTACTGACTCCGGGAGGGGTCCCTTACGGCCCAAGCGCAATATTAAGCCATCTCCTAGCATATTCAATAGGCTCTCGGCCTCATATCAACAAGCCACCTCGTGGCGTACAAATCTCAGGCCCTCGGCCTCATAATCATAATCAGTGTATCACTGCTGCAGTGTGCAGCCCGACCCAAAAGCATCCTCACAACACAGGCCCTCGGCCTTACTCAGTCAGAATCTAATAGGCTACTCGGGCAATAGTAAAATATGATGTTCAGCCCAAAATATCATTTAAAATATCATTTAATGTGTTTAAACAGAGTAAACATGGCTGAGTTATGAAAATAGTAGAATATAGCATGTCTGAGTACAAGTATAAAGTCAAAACAGTGAGGAATATAGCAGTAAAAATCCCCTAAGGGTCCAAACAGTTGGCACGAAGCCCAAATATGGCATTTAGCCCAAAATATGAATACATCAAACAGTTTTCAATTAAATACGCAGTAGAACAGTCGTTGGGGATGGACTAAGTCACAATCCCCAATGGTGCACGACCCCACGCTCGTCATCTAGCGTGTGTGTCACCTTAACATAGCACAACGATGTGTAATCTGGGGTTTCATACCCTCAGGACAACATTTACAATCATTTCTCACCTCAGTCCGGTCCAAACTCTAGCTCGCGATGCCTTTGCCCCTCGAATCGGCCTCCGGATGCTTTAAATCTAGGCAAAATAAGAACATAACCATCAAAATATGCTAAGGGAACAAAGCCTACTCGAAAACAATCAAAAAACAACGCGAATCCCGAAATTAACCAAACCCGACCCCCGGGCCCACGTCGGGGAATTCGATAAATTTTATATCATTAGACTCCTTATCTCCCCACGAGTTCGTACATATCAAAAGTTCTGAAATCCGACCACAAATGATCCTTCAAATCCTTAATCAAAGGCCTAAGTTTCCAAGCCCTAGTTTCCTCCATATTTAACCCTTAATTTCCATAATTACAGCTCTAATCCGTGAAATAATACCATAGAAACGAGTTTTTATGATCCAAAACCTTACCTCAATGAAGTCTCCTTGAATTCCCTCTTCAAAATCGCCCAAAAGCTCCAGAAATTGTGTTTAGAAATGGTGAAACCTCTGAAAATCGCTAAGGAAAAATTATATACCTTCTGACCCAGGCTTTTCGCACCTGTGGTCCATCCACCGCATCTACGGTACCGCTTCTGCGGTCCAAGACACCGCATCTGCGGTTTTCACTTATGGGCCAAAATCCGCATCTGCGATGCACAGTCAGCACCTGCGCCATCGCAGGTGCGGTTCCTCAACCGCTTTTGCGGTTCCTGCCTTCCTAGGCTCTTTCCGCTTCTGCGACTGGTCTTCCGCATCTGCGGGGTCGCACCTGCGATCCTTCAACCTCAGATGCGGTTATGACAGCAACAAAATGGCTTCAGCTTCCCAACTCAACTCCAAATCTTCCGTCAACCACCCGAAATCACCCCGAGGCCCCTGGGACCTCAACCAAAAGCACCAACAAGTCTTATACTACCATCCAAACTTATACCAATCTTCAAAACACCTCAAACAACCTCAAATCAACCAAAACACATCGGATTCAAGCCTAAGGTTCTCAAAATCTTCCGAACTACGCTTTTGATCAAAAAGTCTACCAAACCACGTCCGAGTGACCTGAAATTTTGCACACACATCCCAAATGACACGACGGTTCTACTGCAACTCTCGGAATTCCATTCCGACCCCTATATCAAAATCTCACCTATCAACCGGAAAATGCCAAAATTCCACTTTCGCCAATTCAAGCCTAAATCTACTACGAATCTCCAACACACATTCCGATCACGCTCCTAAGTCTCAAATCACCTCCCGAAGCTATCCGAACCATCGGAACTCACATCTGAGCTCTCTAACACATAAGTCAACATCCGATTGACTTTTCCAACTTAAGCTTCCTCAAAAGAGACTAAGTGTCTCAGACCTTACCAAAACCTTTCCGAACCCGAGCCAACTAACCCGATCATACATAGAACCGATAAACAAAGCAATAAGAATCAGAAATGGGGGGAAACGGAGCGGTAACTCATGAACGACCGGCCGAGTCGTTACATAAAACTTCGAGTTTATCGTGGCATGTGCTATCTCTTAGCAAACTTCTGGTGTACTATGGCATAAACTTTTGCATTAGTAAACTTCTGATTTACTGTGATACATGATTTAGTACAAATTGAAGAATAAGGCGGGTAACTTCTCACATACATATTATTTTACCCCCTATGATTGTGGAAACATGAAGATTTTCAATCATTTATAGTCTCAATATGATAGCCATTTATATTAGTAAACTTCGGGTTTACTACAACATATGTTTTGACCATAATCATATAATATGAATGAAATATTTGTATATAAGCTCTTCGAGAGCCTTTATTTATTATCCACAACCTAATATTATTCAGACACTACTGGTGTCATGTGTCTTCTAGACAAACAGTTAGTTCTTCGGGAGTTTTTGATATATTTTGTACAATCAAATATTGCTTAGACACTTCTAGTATCACGAGAGAAAATCATAATCAAATGAACAATATAAAACAATTGTTTAAGCACAAGAAAACACTTCTTAATAATATTTTCCTACTTCACGAGGAAATTTCTATTGTGTTACTTCTTCCGGAGCAAATTTAAAATACGAAAAATTGAGTATATATTCTCTCAATCATATAACCTCTTCAGGAGGTGAATTGTAATATATTTACATCAATAGTCTGCTCATATTAACGGCTTTATTAATATTGTTAGATTCACTTCAGGGAATGGATTAATATTTATGAAAAATTCTCATCCTTTAGGAAATCGAACATAATAAATGCACATTAATCACATCAAATTGTGATGCTTCAACCTCTTTTAAAATATTTACGACTTCAGGAGCAAATCGAGGTGTGCATGTAATATAGAGAATATTTCTGTAGCTTATCTTCAATTGTAACCATAGAAAGTCTAAATTATCACTTTTGGTGGTCATAGGCATATACCACTTCTCGTGGTCATAGGAAAATACCACTTCTGGTGGTTAGCAAAATTTAGTTACAATGAGATATATGAAATATAACCACTTCTGGTGGTTGTATATTTCTTGCAAATTCTGCTGGAGTTTAAGTGGATCTAACAATGTTATCCACTTTGTAAACCTTTATTAAGATAACTAGGATGAAAACAAATACCAAAATAGGTACTGTATGCGTAGCAATAACCAAGCAAGCGATGATAAAGATATTAAACTAAATATAAGCAAAAAGGATCAAATTACTTTACACAAATTTTGCCACTCCAGACGTAAGTGATATCCACATCACTACCGCCAAGAAGAAAAGCTCGCCATCTCAAGGATATAATCTGCCTTATGATGCTCGGAATGAATAAGATCTAACCACGGATGTAAGAGCATCCCTTTACATCGGAGATGAACACTAAAATAGAAATTAAATTCGAAGTAAGTGCTCAAAATGGTAGAGTCTCATGCTGATAATGTATTATAAAATAAAACTTGTAAAGTAAATAAATCAAAGATAAGTATAGAAAGAGATTGATATATTATTCAACTTCAAACTCATGTACATAATGAACTGAAATCCCTTCTATTTATAGAACAAAAGGAAGTTGATGTATAAGCTGCTAATTCAAGCTGCTGTGCAAGCTGTTTGCTGTATAAGTTGCTTGTAAGCTCATATTGCAAGCTGCCGTGTAAGCTTCTTGTAAGCTATTATTTTACCAGCTATAGATAATCTTCTACAGGAGTAATATTTATCCATAACGGAGTGCCATGATAAGCTTCTTCAAGAGGCTTATTTCCAATAGAATACTAAATAGATAAATATATTTACAGCGGAATTCAATATAAGTAAGCTTCTTCAGAAAGCTTACTTATAACATAGTACCAAATGGACATCCACAATATAATATATTTATAACATCACATTCCTTTTGACTTGTCTATCAGACACGTTTTCATTTTTCTTGGATCCCATAGTCATATTGATTAGTAATAAGCGTAGTCACGTAGGCCTTCTGCACTTAAATCTCATGTAAACAAGGATGTTCACTTTTTCTTAATTAGAAAAGAGTCCCTTTAATTATGGCATATCCTTCTTTTTCTAAATCAAAAGGATTCTTTCCAATCACGACTACATTTCTTTTTTCCATACCAATTAATTATTTCCTTCTAGAAATGCGGTCTGTAGCCGCCCGTAGCTTTCTCCTTTCAACTTGAATTAGGATAACAAATTCATGTTCGACTCTAACTATTACTCCTCCCACATCGCAACGTTGAACTTCAGCCCCTTCGAGTTGGCCACGGGGTCTATAAATAGGGATATGCCTTCCCTTCAATTGGCATCAATCGCAGCTCACAAGCCTGGCCAAGTGAATCAGTGACAGGTATAGTTTTTTTTTGTTTTCATTTTTGTCTTCGTCTTTTTTTTCCACTCTTTTTCTTAGGTCAAACGAGAAGGATATGGTCTTGTTTAACGAGATGATCCATGCATGAAGAAGATAATCTTAGGGTGTGAAGAGATGGCTACTTATCCCCGCCCGAATATCGGAGAGATTACTCTCAAGGTGGCCCAAATATCAGAGAGATCACTCTCATGGTGGCCCAAATATCAGAGAGATTACTCTCATGGTGCAAAGATATGGATACTCATCATGGCCCGAATAACAGAGAGATTACTCTCAAGGTGTCCCAAACTTCAGAGAGATTACTCTCAGGGTACGAAGGGATAGATACTCATCACGGCCCGAATCGGAGAGATTACTCTCAAGGTGGCCCGAATATCGGAGATATTACTCTCAAGGTGTGAAGGGATGGATACTCATCACGGCCCGAATATCGGAGAGATTACTCTCAAGGTGGCCTGAATATCGGAGATATTACTCTCACACCAAAGGGATGGATGCACATTCCTGCCCGAAAATCGAAGGCGTTACTTAGGGTGCAGAGGTTCATACGGCATATCGAAGTACAAGTCCATGGCAACAAATAGATGGAAAATTGTCACGGCCCAAGTTCTCCCTCCATGAACTGTCGTGACGGCACCTAGTCTCTACGACTAGGTAAGCCTAACAATTTGCGGAAAAAGAATTAAAGGTACAAAACTAGACAACTAAAAGGTAAATATAAATAAAGTGTTTAGAATGCCGCTCGACATATACAATAATAACAGTCCCAAAACCCGGAATCTCATGAACCACAAGCTAAAGAAAAATACATAGTGTTCTAACTCCAGAAGTCTAATCGAAAGAAAAATACAAGAAGTCTATAGCTAAAGGGAGAATAGAGAGGGACTTCTAGGTCTGCGGACATGGCAGATATACCTCGAAGTCTCTGGATCACCTCGCCTCACGGATAGTATGGCTGAGAATGTTGGCCCAAGTTCAGATGAAGTTTTGAAGATTGACAAAATGAACTCAGTCATGAACCAGGTCCATCATGTGAGACATACACAGTGTTGATATATTTATTCATGTGACAGACGTGTCAAGATAAGTCTCAAGGGTCAGCAACAATCAGTAACAATATCTT
>NW_017678836.1:14269-14876 GCF_001879085.1 Nicotiana attenuata
AGATTAAGTCTTAGTCTAAAGAAGGATGGTTGAGCTATTAACAGACTTCATTGATGAGTCTGAGATAATAAATAATGAAAAGGCAGTTCTGTCTAGGGAATGTGTAATTCTGAAAGCAAAATGCAAAAGTCTAGAGTCTAGGGCAAATGAGAGTGATAACAAAAATGCTGAGTTGAAGAACCAGGTTCTTGAACTTGACAACAGTGTCCTAGAACTTAGGTCTGAAAATCTGAAACTGAAATTAGGAACAGGAAAGAAGATAGCTGATTACACATATCTCACTCTAGAAGAAAACTTGGGAAAAATGAAAGATGAATTATACAAGAAAGATGAATTCATCAAAGTTTTAAAAGAAGATCTAGGGAAGGTAAAACATGAACTAGACAGAACTTGCAAGTGGAACAAAGGCTCTGATGCTCTCTCCTGTTTGCAAGAGCATCACAGCAGTAACAAAAGAGGACTTGGCTATGGGACTCAAGCTCCTAAATGGGATCCAAAAAGCAAGTACCTCACTCTTCCTAAAAATAAAATCTGCACACACTGTGGTAAGACTGGCCATTACAAATATGAATGTAATGCAAAAGAAATGGCCAGTCAAAAGAACAAA
>NW_017678836.1:15659-19650 GCF_001879085.1 Nicotiana attenuata
GCCCCTAGGACTCCTCAGCAAAATGGGGATTGAAAGGAAGAACAGGACCCTTGAGGATATGGCAAGGACCATGCTACTTTCCAGTAAACTACCTCATAGCTTTTGGGCAGAGGCTATAAACACTGCTTGTTATATAATAAATATATGCATGACTAGACCTCATGTAGAGAAAACTCCCTATGAGTTACTTAAACGGAGAAAACCAAACATATCCCATCTTAGGGCTTTTGGGTGTAAGTGCTATGTGCACAATAATGGCAAAGACTCCCTAGGTAAGTTTGATCCCAGAAGTGATGAGGGAGTATTCTTGGGATATTCTTCACATAGCAAAGCATACAAAGTGTTTAATAAAAGAACTCTATGTGTTGAAGAGAGTGTACATGTTGTGTTTGATGAATCTAACACTCTTTCTGAGAGACAGGAACATGAAGATGAAGCCATTGGACTGGTGAGACAATTGACTGAAGCCACAACACAAGTAAAAGTGGCATCAAAGGAAGGAGCAGGTGATGGAACAGGTCCTCTCACCCAGGGCAACCTGACAGGGGGAACCAATCTGAAGGATCCTGTACCTGAACCTGTTCCTCTGTAGCATAACTATGAAGGAGAATCTAGCAGGAACCAGATGGTGGGGAAATCTTACAAGTACCTGAGTTCTCACCCCATTGAGAACATCATCAATGATCCAACATCTGGGGTCAAGACAAGATCACAACTGAAGAACCTGTGTGCATTTGATGCTTTTCTGTCTCTCATTGAACCTAAATATGTGAGTGAAGCTCTACAAGATGCAGATTGGGTCAATGTTATGCAAGATGAGCTCAATCAGTTTGAAAGAAGCCAAGTCTGGCACTTAGTTCCAAAACCAAAAGACAGGTCAGTCATTGGGACAAAATGGGTCTTTAGGAACAAACTAGATAAAGATGGAACAGTTACAAGAAATAAGTTAAGGTTGGTGGTTCAAGGCTATAGTCAAGAGGAAGGCATTGATTATGATGAGACTTTTGCTCCAGTGGCTAGACTTGAAGCAATTAGACTCCTTATAGCCTTTGCAGCACATATGGAATTCACTCTTCATCAAATGGATGTCAAAAGTGCCTTCCTAAATGGCTATCTCAAAGAAGAAGTGTTTGTGAGACAACCTCCAGGATTCGAAAGTAAAGAATGTCCTGATCATGTATACAAGCTTGATAAAGCTCTCTATTGTCTCAAGCAGGCCCCAAGAGCTTGGTATGAAAGATTGTCAAAATTCCTTCTGGAGCATGGGTACAAAAGAGGTAAATTTGACAGCACTTTGTTCCTAAGGGAAAAAGGTAAAGATCTTCTTGTTGTACAAATATATATTGATGATATAACATTTGGGGCCACTACAGATGGGTTGAGTAAGGACTTTGCAAAATTAATGGGAAGTGAGTTTAAAATGAGTATGATGGGCGAACTAAATTTCTTCCTAGGCTTGCAGATCAAACAAAGTTCAAATGGAACCATGATTCATCAGCAGAAGTATACAAAAGAACTAATCAAGAAGTTTAAAATGGGAGACTCTAAAGAAATAGATACACCTATTGCAACTGCCACTAAATTAGATATTGATGAACCTGGTTCATCAGTTGATCAAAAGTTGTATAGGGGTATGATTGGTTCACTCTTGTATCTTACTGCCAGCAGACCTGACATTGTTTTCAGTGTAGGACTTTGTGCTCGTTTTCAAGCTAATCCTAAAGAGTCTCACTTGACTGGTGTCAAGAGGATATTGAGATATCTGAAGGGGACTACTGAATTGTGCCTATGGTATCCTAAAGGTAGTAATTTCGATCTAATAGGCTATGCTGATGCTGACTATGCAAGTTTCCTAGTGGATAGAAAAAGCACCTCAGGTATGGCTCACTTTCTTGGTTCATGTCTTATATCATGGGCTACCAAGAAACAAAATTCAGTAGCCCTATCTACTGCTGAAGCTGAGTATGTGGCTGCAACTTGTTGTTGTGCTCAACTACTGTGGATCAAACAACAATTAGTAGACTTTGGTATAGAAGTGGGATGCATACCAATATTCTGTGATAACACTAGTGCTATAAGTATGACAAAGAACCCTGTTCATCATAAAAGGACCAAGCACATAGATGTTAGACACCACTTCTTGAGAGATAATTATGAGAAAGGATTAATCTCAATAGAATTCTGTGCTACTGATAAACAAATAGCTGACATCTTCACCAAAGCACTGAATAGGGAAACTTTGAAAGGAACAGGTTGGAATTAGGGATGATTAAGATCACCTAAAAGGAACCAGTTCAGAATGCAATGAAAAAAAAAACTTTTTTTGGATAGAAGTTCTGATTTTATGATACCTAGACTAATTCTTACTCAGTCTCATACTCTAATCAGTATACTCCTGTGACATGTGTTTATATTAATTCATTGATCTCTTACAAAGTTTTTTTCCTATTCGGATATATGAGGCATAATCAAGAGGAGTTCTACTTGTAGAACCTGGTTCATCAGTATATGCTCATGAGAAAAGGTCAGGTATGTTTCTATACTTTGCACAATTAGAAAAATAAATATTCCAATTATGAGCAGAAGTCCTATCCTAACCAAACTCCTAAAAATCTAACCGTTGTGCATTGAACCAGTTTCATTCTCTTCGAATTCTAAATAAAACAGGATTATCTCCTTAAAACTAGTGTCGATCAATTACCTCTTAAAATCGGAGTCCTAATGAGATTAGACCCCTGATTGACCACTGCAAAAGACTGCCATTACTGCACCTAATCATACTCTACACTAAATATACTCCACATATTCCTACTACACTCCATAACCATCATTAAGTGTTAAACCCCTAATCATCCTCCATCTCTCCAAAATTCTTCAAAATTCCCAAAAATCCTCCAGAAATTCTCCACCACGACTAACTCTCAAGAAAATCCTTTAACTCCCCCACCAGTATCTCCTAATACATCTTCATCTGTACCTCCTAGCGACAACCCTAAACCAAGATTCCGCAGGCAGAAAATGTTGGCTAGAAAGACTGTTGCTATTGGTGTTTTGAGAACAGCTCTCAACGAAAGATTGAAAGCGAGTCAAAGAGGGGGAAGCTCTGAAAAAGAATCATCTGACTCAAGTTCTGAGTCTGAAGCTTTTGTCTCTACAAGCGATGGAGAAGAACGTGGGTCTTCTGAATCAGACAAAAATCAAGAAACTCCTAAAGAGGTAAATACATGCTATGTTTTTTCTGATGTAGTGGAGAAAGTAGATGATAGGTTTGTGTTAGTGGGATCTGTGAGAGATGTAAGTGAGGGAGAATTGAAGAGGAAGGGAAAGAAAAAGAAAGGTGAAATTCTTGCAATTTGTGGAGGAGTTGAGGAGAGTGGCAACAAGCCAGGGGGAAGTGAATCTGGAGAAGCTGCTGAGGGTCTTGTGAACCTGAGTGAAGAACAAGATGGATCTAGTTCATCTGTGGAAGAAACCTTGGCTGACATTCTGAAGAAAGTTGGAGAAAGCTATGATCCCAAGAAGCGCAAAGCTTCTTCTCAAAAAGCTCCAACTGCCTCTAAGCCAACAAAGAAGTGCAAGGTGTCATCTCCTAAGTCTACTGTCCCTTCAGCACCAAAGGTGAAAGCTACCAGAAGTAGGGTAAGGCAAAGCGAGGCTGAGTTGCAGAAAGCCTTAGAGGCAAGCAAGAAAAAGAACAAAGAAAAGGGAAAAGCTAAAGTTCTGGAAAGTTCTGTGGCTGCAGAAGAAGAGGAGGAAGAGATGGAACTGGTCCATCAGGAGAGAGGTACAACTGAGGAGGTTCCCACTCCTAAACCTAAGAAATCCAAGACTTCTACCAAGAAGTCTTCAGAATCTATTTCTGTTGAACCCTCCCTGGCAAAAAGAACCAGGTCTGCAGTTAAAGGAAAACAAGTGAAAGTTCCTGAAGAAGAAGAAGCTTGGAGTGGAGAAGAAGAAGAAGAAGAGGAATCTAAGAAAGAGCAGGACAGGT
>NW_017678837.1:0-5053 GCF_001879085.1 Nicotiana attenuata
TGCCTTATAAAAAGGACAATGCGGTCGTTGCAAATATAAATCCGGTTTACAAGTCCGGAGTCGAATCCCACAGAGAACTAAGGTTTAGCTACAACTGTTCACTATCACCAAGAAGACAAGCTTGAACAATTCCTAACTTATAGATATTAACATTCTTGTGTTTAACTAATTAACTAATAAATTAAAATAGTAAATTAACAACTAACAATATTGAGGGTTAGAGAAAAGATTAAGGAGGTCTAGAGTTATGATTTCCCCTATTGTCGGAATCCTTCCCGCTATGTCTTCTATAATTTCGCCTAAGTATTCTCTACCGATCATGAGCACTCTTATTGCCGTAAATCTCTCCCGAGTAATTACGACTATTTACTAGACGCACTCTCCCGAGCTACGCTAGCTGGCTTTTAATACAACTCACTTCAGATCGCACCCAAGGCTTCGTTATCCCTAATCCCACCTTTAAACCCTCGGTTATTGATCCCTCATATACTCTGGGAGTGGTGTTGTTCAACAATTACCTAAATATGCACTCTCTCCCGAGTTATGCATACTAAATAGGCACAGCTAATTGAGAGCTCTTCAATCTACCAGAATATAAACGTAGTTGAACAAATAGAGAAAAGCTATGGCTCAATTATATAAAAACATAACAAGAATTTATCCTACAAAAGGTTCTATCAAAACTCTAGATAACAAATTAGCTATTCATAATAGTATGTAAAACTACAATACTAAAAGTCATAACCAACAATGAAAAATAGGAAGAGGAAGGAAAAACTCGTAGAAGAATTCTCCGCCTTGCTCCCAATGTGTTCTTGCCTCCAAGGGTGTTGTCTAACCCTAAAGTAGTGTCTCCTCGCCTCCTTAGGTCTAATTTGTGTCCAAAATATGTCCTCTCTTTGTTCTAGGCCGGCCTCCTTTGTTTTATATAGGGTTTAGGACTTAAAATCCCATGTTTTACACTTTAGCCCCTGAAATTTACGCTTCCCACCGCGGTTTCACCGCGATCGCGGTGGAACCGCGGCCAAACGCCCTCGCGGATTCTTCATTCTTCAGAAACTGCCTTCCACCGCGGTTCTGCCGCGGTCGCGGCAAAACCGCGGTTTTTCACCCTGTTCCGTTTGGAATTTGGGAAAACGTAAAACATGAAAGTTGTAGCCCTTTGAGTTAGCTTTCCAACCATATATTGTGGAGCCCAAATGGAGTTCTGAGCAAAAAGTTATGTCTATTTTACTAGACAGTGCGCAATATGCCTCCTCAAGTCTTCGTTTGTACTTAATTATCAAATTTGACCTCCGAACACGATCCCGGCTTAATTCCTTGAGCTTTTACTCAGACTTCAAAGCTTCAAATCACTTAAATTCATTCCATAACATCTATATAGCTCGGAATCACACCTACAAGGCATAAAACACACAATTAGTGCAAAACACTAGCGATTAAAGCGCAAACTCAATTAAAGTGCATTAAATTCGAGTGTAATAAGCGACTAAAATATACAATTATAGCCTATCATCAACGAATTAGAAAAATACTTTTATTGCTCACTATAAGCAGATTGTACGACTTAATGTTAATTTCAATTGAAGTCCTTACGTTGTATTGTTTTCTTAATTAAACATTCTAAGGTACGTTCAATCTCAATCATAATACTAAATAAATTCGTTTAATTTCAATATATCTTGCATACTAATGAAAACTCAAGATTTTTATGTAGTTAGAGGATGTGTATATAATTTGTAGGGTGTGTGCTTGTGTGTAATTTGTTATTCAATTCAGCTAATCTAATTCAATATTTGAGATCAGACTACTTGATATATTTGTTCAGTATTGTGATGACCCAAACGGTCATCACTTATTTTAAATTAAATTCTATGACTCCGACGCTGAAAAACCTCATTTAGAGTCGCCTCGATTTGCGTGCGTAGTCCGGGCGCATAGCCGGAAAGCTTAAATATGAAATTCTGTGAAAAATGCTAAGTTTTGATGTTAAAATGAATAAATTTGACATTGGTCAACGTTTTGGGTAAACGGACCCGGACCCGTGATTTGACGATCCCGGAGGGTCCGTAGGAAAATATAGGACTTGGGCGTATGCCCAGAATCGAATTCCGAGGTCCCAAGCCCGAGAAATAAATTTTTTTGTAAAATTGTTTTCTGAAATTGTTTAAGGAAATTTGAAATGAAAATTGATTAGAACGTGTTGGTATCGGGCCCGTATTTTGATTCCGGCGCCCGGTACATATCTTATATATGGTTTAAGTCATTCCTGTGAAATTTGGTTGAAAACGGACGTCGTTTGACGTGATTCGGACCTAAATTGGAAAATTTGATGTTTTATGAAGTTTGAAAGAATTCATGGATTGTGAGGTTTAATTCGATGTTTATGATGTTATCTTGGCGATTTGATCCCACGAATAAGTCCGTAGGATGTTTTAGAGGTTGTGTGTATACTTGGGTTGGAGTTCCGAGGGCTCGGGTGAGGTTCTAGCAAGTTCTGGGATGCCTTAGACTTAGAATATCAGATGTTGCAGGTTCAGGAGTTGCAGGTCTCTGAA
Source organism: Nicotiana attenuata (assembly GCF_001879085.1). Classification (NCBI taxonomy): domain Eukaryota; kingdom Viridiplantae; phylum Streptophyta; class Magnoliopsida; order Solanales; family Solanaceae; genus Nicotiana; species Nicotiana attenuata. The sequence goes on from NW_017678837.1 coordinate 2,559, forward strand.
CCCTCTAATGCGGTCCGCGAGAAATCGCGTGCGACCACGGAGGGGCCAGCGCGGCCGCTGTGAAGGCTGTGCGGCCGCAGTCGGCTTTGTACGGTCAGCACAGGGTGCTGAACTGCAGGTCTTCAGGTAAGCCTGTGCGGCCGCGGTCCTGTAACGACCCGACCGGTCATTTTGAACTTTTGCACTTTGATCGCCAGTTCTCAGGCATGACTTGCCCCGTGTTATGTATTATGACTAATGTAGATCGTTGGTTTTGGTTTTCAGGAAGATTTGGAATGAATTTGAAAGAACAGTTTCAGTTGAAAGCTTTGAATTTGAAAGGTTTGACCGAGAGTTGACTTTTTTGTATATGAGCTCGGATCGGAGTTTTTATGATTTGGTTAGCTTCGTTAGATGATTTGTGACTTAGGAGTGTGATCGGAAGTGATTTTGGAGGTCCGGTGTAGAATTAGGCTTGAATTGGCGAAGTTAGTATTTTGGCGAATTCCGGTTGATAGGTGAGATTTTGATCCGAGGGTCCGAATAGAATTTCGAGAGTTGCTGTAGCTTCGTTAAGTGATTTGGGATGTGTGTGTAAAGTTTTAGGTCATCGGACGTCGTTTGGTTGGTTTTTTGATCGAATGCGTGTTTCGCAAGTTTTAGAAGAACTTAGGCTTGAATTCGACGTAATTTGATCGTTTTGGTGTTGTTTGAGGTGTTTTGATAATTGGAACAAGTTTGAATAACGTTTTAAGATGTATTGGTATTTTTGGTTGAGGTCCCGGGGGCCTCGGGGTGATTTCGGATGGCTATCGGGATGAGTTTTGAACTTGTGCAAATTGCAGGCCTGCTGCTTCTGGTATTTCCGCTTCTGCGAAATTGGAACCGCAGAAGCGGTATCGCATAAGCGGCGTGGGAGTCACAGAAGCGGAAAAGGGCAAGGCTAGGCTGGACCGCAGATGCAGAGTGGGGACAACATCTGCGGAGTCGCAGATGCGACTTTTAGACCGCAGATGCGGCCTGGGGTGTTAAGTTATTTTCCGCAGAAGCGGAGGGAGGAACCGCAGAAGCGGTAGTCGCAGAAGCGAAATGATGACCGCAGAAGCAGTAATGACTGGGCAGAATATTTAATTGGTCTTCTTCGCGAATTTTTAAGGGTTTCTCATTTCTAACCTCGGACTTGGAGGATTGTGGGCGATTTTGAAGAGAGATTTCAAGGGGTTTCGATAAGGTATGAATTCTTGGACTTAAAACACGATTTTATGGTGTAAATACATGGATTAGAGCTGAAAACTCAAGTAATTAATGGGAAAAAATGGTGGTTTAGGGCTTGAAACTTAAGAGAACAAAAATTGGGATTTGTGGGGTCATTTGGACTCCGATTTTGGTATTTTTTATATGTATGCACTCGTGGCGAGACAAGGAATCCGTTGATGTAAAAACTTTTGAGTTTCGAGAAGTGGGCCCGGGGCTCAGGTTTTGTCAATTTCAGGATTTTTAATATTTTTCGATTGTTTTCGATTGGGTATTGTTCCTTTGGCATATTGTGATGTATTCGCTCTGATTTTGGATAGATTCGACGCGCGTGGAGGCCGGTTTGAGGGGCAAAGGCGTCGCGAGCTAGAGAATTCGCCGGTTCGAGGTGAGTAATGATTGTAAATGACATCCTGTTTGAAACCCCGGATTTGCACATCGTAGTGCTATATTGAGGTGACTTGCACGCCGGATAGCGAGCGTGGGGTAGAGCACCGTTGGGGATTGTGACTTGGTCCGTCCCGATTGATGAAATTACTGCGTATTTGACTGAAATTACTTGCTATCATCATAATTTGTGCTGATTGCCATATTTGGGCTTCGTGCCAACTATTTGAACCCTTCGGGGATTGTTGTTGATAATTCCTCACTGATTTAATTATATATTTGAACTCAGTCATGTATTTTCCACTGTTTTAAAACTCAGCCAAGTTTATTATGCCTTAAACACTCGAAATGATAATTCCAAAAAAATATTTTGGGCTGAGCATCATGTTTTACTGTTGCCCGAGTGGCTTATGTGACCTTGTTGACTGAGTAAGGCCGAGGGCCTGTATTTGTGAGGAGTCTTTGGATCGGGCTGCACGCCGCAGCAGTAATATACTGATACTGATATGAGGCCGAGGGCCTAGATTTGATGCCACGAGATGGCTTGATATTGCGCTTGGGCCGTAAGGGTCCCCTCCTAGAGTCTGCACACCCCCACTGAGCGCCGTCGATGATAAATGGATCGGGCTGCACGCCGCAGCGATATGTGGAGCGGGCTGCACGCCGCAGCGGTACTAGTACTATTTGATGTGTTTACCTTATTTCATTTGTCTGCCATTATATGTTGTTTGTGCTTCTTCTTGCAATATTTACCTGTTGTTCTGGTATTATTTGATAACCGAGTGTGGTGCCCGAGAGACGGACTTCTATGCTTATCTGCACTATTTGTTTTTGGCATTCATTTGCGTTACCGCTGAAAAGATCATTTTCAAAAG
>NW_017678837.1:7597-19649 GCF_001879085.1 Nicotiana attenuata
GACTGATTTTGGAGCGACTTCCGTCCCGCTGATGTGCCTCGATATTGTGGAGCATCATGCCACGAAGCAGGTACTCCGCCAGTTTGGCCGTCTGCAGTACATATCGAGATGGCCTACATGGGAGGCTACACATTATCAGTAGGATGATCGTTCTAGGGTGGATGACGCATTTGTAGCATGGCTAGAGGCGCAGGTCCATACTTAGGACCGACGAGGTGACCTGATTCTGCCCCCCTTCACAGATCCAGACGGAGACTATTTAGCTCTATATGCCCTGGTACCGCCGCGTTACCCGACTTTTTATCAAGAATCCCATTCATCAAGCTGGCGGTTGGTACGTTCCATACGCCGGGCGGCACGAGGCCCTGGTATGTTTTCTGTTATTATTAGTTATATAACTGTAACTTAGTGCAATATCTGTAGTTTATATTTTATACGTTGTGGCTATTGGCCTACATATAGTCTACCAGATGGGACTGCAGATGCAATAGCATGCCGGCGAGGGAGCGGTTGCTTTGCACGATTACGACCGACAGCTTGCAGAGGTGGCTGCCCGAACACTGCAGCGAGCTCGAGAGGATCATCGCTTGGGACACGACCCTGCTTATGTGGCGCCAGAGCACTACCAGCGAGGCAGGAGTGTCGCACGAGGTAGGGGTGCCCCTCGAGGTGGGGGTGCCCTACGAGGCAGGGCTGCCGCACGGGGTCGTGGTGGGCGGCGAGGAGGTGGTCCCCAGCAAGGGGGCGTTGAGGCCCCTATTGATGATGTTGCTGCTGATCTGCTGTGTGACTTACATGAGCCGAACGAGTATCCCAGCAGCATGCCGTCATACAGCTTTGGGATGCAACTCACTCCAGGGACTTCGCAGGTGACCCCGTCAGGTCCATTATTGATCATGGACACGGACCTTACCGGAGAGGATTGGGATGCATACGTCCCAAGCCCATCGACTGCTGCTGAGGATCGGCCGACCCGAGATTTGGATAGTGGGCGCCGGCTGAGTTATGGTTCATCATCACAGGCGCAGGTATGGTTTTATTAGTACTAAATTTAAATTTGTTTTTACTTTTCTCATTTATTTTCTATAACTTTATTAATTTTCTTATTAAGGCTTCATCCCCGCCCAGAGGCCCCTTCGTGCGATGCTGACATGGCTGCGACGGATGGTTATATTTAGGAGCTCGACGAGACCATGGTAAGACAATTTGAATTGTTGTGACTTAATATATATTTTCATATACTGAGCTGACTTATTCTTTTGTAGGTTGCTGATGGACCGACGGCCCCTTCTACCGATCCTGCCAGCACTACTGACGATCAAGCTGCAATGCATCCTCAGATAAAGAGGCGACGTGATGAGGATGATCCTGATAGCGTATCCGGGCGGGATGGGATGCGCCTCAGGCCGGTGGCTGCATTGAAGCACACAGGCTGTGGGACACATTGATTTTCTTTTTTTTGTATTTTATGTATGCTATGTAAATATTATTTTATGTAAATAATAACAACAATTTTTTATGTTTACATAATATGCGCATTATGTTTTTATATTCCCGTTTCTTCTTTATTTTAACACTACAACACAAACACAAACATAGAAACTTAACATAATTTAAATGCAGTACAACTAATGAAAACACATGACATGGTAAACATAAAGATAAAGTACTACATTTAACACATACATGTCATACATTAGTCACCACCGCTAGTATTCTCTGCTCTAATCACTTAAATTTCTCTTCCAACTTATTTTTTTCTTCTTCCACCTCTTTCAGTTTCTCTTTCAACTCCGCAATTTCTCATTTATATTCTTTTTCATATTCCCACTGTTTTAAGGTCAAATTATGAAGATACTGCAAAGATCATTTGTAGCATTCCTGATTACAGGGTTCATCAATCCATACCTCAAAATTGCAAAAAGGTTCATCAGGAACCCTATAAAACTTGTTCACACAGATCCAGTAGCGGCGTCCAACTTCACCATCATCCCAAAAGTCTTTCATCATGCATTTTTTGCCGCACTTGCACTTTGGTACATAAAGGCGTTCAGACATTTGTTAAAGCGTTAAAAAAAACCTTGCTTTTATGGAAAGTTTTGCTATTGGTTATTGTTAAGCGCAAAAAATAACTAGAATGCACCCGTTATTTATAGGCAAGGCAACACACATAACGTACTAGTTAACCCCACTATATATATTCACATAACATAGTATTTAACCGCGCTATGCCTTGCGTGTTAAAGATTCTGTCGGATACAATACAACTTTTTCTCAGGCGGGCAGTTTTTCAGTTCGACAAGATAACACACATAACATAGTATTTAACCGCGCTATGTATTGTATATATATATATATATAGTATTTAACCGTGCTATGCTTTGCGTGTTAAAGATTCTTTCTGAAACAAAACAACTTTTTCGCAGTCGGGCAGCTTTTCAGAACGACAAGACAACAACACACAAAACGTAGTATTCTACCGCGCTATATATATTTACACAAAATGTAGTATTTAACCGTGCTATATATGGCGAGTTAAATATTTTTTCTGAAATGAAATAGCTTTTTCGCAGTCGGGCAGCTTTTCAAATCTACAAGACAACACACAAAACGTAGTATTTAACCACGCTATACATATTGACACAAAATGTAGTATTTAACCGCGCTATATATAGCGTGTTAGATATTTTTCATAAACAAAATAGTTTTTTTGCAATCGGGCAGCTTTTCAGATTGACAAGATAACACACAAAACGTAGTATTTAACCGCGCTATATATATTCACTTATTTATCAAACATCTTCCTCCTCTGACAGTGTAGTTTTCTAATAATTTTAGAGTGAAACTCGAAAGTCAACGTTAAAATTTTCCGTTTTTTAATCCAATACTATTTTTGATTACATGAACGGGAGGGAGAAATTCATTAATTTACTCAACTGAAAAAGTTAAATATCAATACGATGTAACAAGGCTGTGAAAACATAATTTTATTTGATACATCTTGCAGCATAAATAAGCACATACACTTATTACAAAAAACATTACGAAAATGAAACACTAGGTGTATCCTTGATAGTTGGGTACATTAGACGAACTTGCACCAGGATCTGGATTATCACCGCCACCCAAACCAGTTGGAGGACATTTACGACGGTCGTGTCCTATTTGCGAGCATATGCCACATTTACGCGCATAAACGGTATCACCAACATCCAGTTGGTTCCGTATACGCGTTCTCTTTTGCACTTGTAGCTTGCGCAAATAGTCTTTGTTACACATCATTTTAAATGGTTCCGACGACCAATAATGCTTAGCACCCAATGGCTGCAACTGCCCACTATATGTGTTTACGTATACAGCAACACTGTATTGCCTATCAACATAGTTGGTTGCCTCTAAACCTGTTTGTTGAAAGCACTTCATAGCATGTGAGCACGACATGTGGTAGACGGTCCATTTCCCACATGAACACAACTTGCTGGCTTCATTTACGATGTGTAGATTATTCCCCCGGTGTTGACGGATAGCGGTGCAAACTTCAAAAATACCCCGATCGTGATCATATTGTAATTATGAATGCCAATGTGCTCGCCTCCTGTATTTCTCAAATCTTCTCATCGGTATTGGCATAAATTCAACACCCCTGTCCATGAATTCTAATGCACCTCTATGCCTTTCAACAAACATCTCCGCCATCTGTTTGAATGTCATCAGGACCATAGCAGTGACAGGCAATCCACGTACAGACTTCAATAACCCATTGAAAGACTCCAACACATTTGAAGTCAGGGCTCCCCATCGCCTGCCACCATCAGCATGCAATGTCCACTTGTGAAGCTCATGTTGCATCAACCAATTATAGGCTCTTTCGTCTAACTGCCGGATCAATTCCATGCGCCTCCTGAATTTGCACTGCCGGTGATCAGTTGCAGCCATCCACATTAAATCATGCAAGTCCTTGTTGGGATATTTCTTCTAGAAATTGGCCTTCAGGTGCCTCACACAGTAACGATGGTATGCATAGGGTTCCTGCCATTCAGGCAAATTCTCTACAAAACTTAATATACCACCATGCCGATCAGATATTAGACAAATACCTGAACGTTATTTGACAACGTGCTACTTCAAGTGGTTCAAAAATAGCGTCCACGTCTCTTCGCTTTCACTGGCACAAATGGCAAAAGCTAGTGGAAATATTTGTCCATTGCATCTATTGCAACGGCGACAACAACTTAATATCATACTTCCCATAAACATGAGTACCGTCTATGGAAATTACCGGACGACAATGCACAAAACCATCAATTGCTGGTTTAATGCCCAGAACACGTATCTAAATATATATTCCGGTATTCCTGAACTCCGTTCATGCTTCCATTCAACAACAGTCCGGGTTAAAGTGTTTCAGTGCAGCCATGTACCTGAGTAGAGATAAAAATGAATTATCACAGTCACCATAAATAATTTCAAATGCACGTTTGCGCCCGAGATATGCCTTTCTTTTGGTAATAGCACACCCATATTCCTGGTGGACAAATGTAATACACTCTTTGATCTTGTACCGAATGGACACTTCCAAGTATGGAATCAAGACAAGAGAAATCAAGTCAACATCCAAGTTGAAGTGATTCTCATTGAATGTGTCCATTTCACATATGTGGGTGCTAATATATTTACCCACTTTCCACAACCCTATTTCCTTCTTGCTCGCACGAAACATCCAATGACAACCCGTAAACCATCTACGACATTTGACCTTGCATACCTCCGAAGTTGACTCCCATACCATCATCTCACGAAACTCTCTTACGCTGTACATTTTACAAGCCCTGGATATGCGAGCTTTATCGGGAAAATACATGCCCTTTGCCAGCACCATTGGTCTAGACTCATCCCACATTGCTGACCGAATTTCGTCAAGATCCCTTGTGAGGGCATCCACATCCGTCATACTTGGAAAATTATCAAGGTAGGGAATATGCCTTAAATAAAACGACACGTGGGACTCATACACTCTTGGTCTAACGGGAGGTAGAGGAGCATGCTCCCTCGTCAGCTCAGGTTCGACATTCACTTCCTCCTTATCATCACCCTCGTCGGGGAAGGGTGTGTCATCTCCAGACTTATCGGCATTGTTGTCATAATCACAATTATCTTCCTGACTCTGCGCATCTGCCAAATTACGAGTAAATACGTCGTCTACAGGCAACTGAGTGAGGTCAGGACCATCAAGTTGCTCGTTTGCACTGCACAAACAGCAAAATGATAAGCTACTCAAATTGATAAATACTTTACATATAGCTATATCACTTCACTTACAAGTCGTAATGTGTTGACATTCCATGATGGATATTATCCTGTTGGTGATGACTGCCGGATGGACCACCGTGATCCAACACACCAAAACTATACATATTCCAACTAGGCGTGGGGTCATAACTTGTAAAATTCATATCTGGACGGTATCCCCTGTGGAACATATGAGCGTTAATTCAAATTCAATACGACAAAAATATACATCGTAACACAAAGGAAAATAAAAGTTTACCACTCGTCTTGTGGATTATGTAAAGCAGGAGAGAAATTATTTCCTCGCTGCTCATTCGCCGGTGGTGATAAGTTTAAATCAAGGCAAACTCTTTCATCCGGAACCTGTCCGGCAAAAACTGCTCCAGAATAACCACCCGATGACTGGGGGTTATCCCTACTATGCGCAACCTCATTATTATGAGCGTCTTCAACCTTGACGTACAATTCCAACATTTTTATTACAAGAAACTCCCGGTATTCATCCGGAGTCCTCAAAAATCCCTCAAACTTTCATCATCATCGATGTTAAACTCAGCATAACAAGCAACCCCTTGCGGAGTGATGGAATACGGATATCTTCCGGTTACTTTAAGGTTCACCGAACGTTTCCTCACACTCATTTTATTACATAACAACGATACCAATCTATCGTACTCCATTGTAAGTGGCAATTCAACATGACACTTTGGAGATAAACTATAGCTCACAGAGTTATTCGCCACCATAACCTCACCCTCCCAATATAATGAAACCCTTATTTTTTGCTCTTCAGACATTATGAAAAAATGCTTGAGAATTTAACAAGAAGAAAAGTTTTAACGGAAGTTAGAATATTTTTTGAATGGATTTTTGTAGAATCCTAACACCTTTAAATAAGGCAATGCCTAGCTCGGGGGGTTAAATTTCTTGAGGTATAGCGCTCTTTTAAAGGGCGCTATACCCATTTGTATTATTGTTATATCAATTAAACGCAGGAGACTTATTGGTGGGCCCAAAAATAGGTATAGCGCGTTATATAACTGCGCTATACATATATAGCGCGGTTATATACAGCACTTTACATATCTGTCATATCAGCCCAGCATAGCACTGTTCTTTAATGCGTTATATATATATAGCGCTCTTTTAAAGAGCGCTATACTTTAGCGGCCAAAACTTCGTTAAAGTATAACGCTCTTTAAAAGAGCACTATATATAGAATGGTCACTTTTTTTTTTGCACGTATTTATGTCACACTTGTCCAAAAGAACCACAAATGGGTTCTGGACTCATAAGAAAACACATACACGTGTGTGGGTTGAAACTCAAGTTGAGATAAAAAGTACTATCTTTGTTTTGCCGTTAGCATTAATTACTCATTCCAAATTATTTTTCAAATCTATTAAGATTATACACCAATTAATAAAGTGAATAGAGGAAGTACTTTTTACAGGAAAAAATACTTTTGATTTTGGGAGAAGCTTGGCCAAACAAGGGGTCAATCCCACCGCTAATAATGCAAGTGATTCTGCCAAAGTTCAATTTTCAACAAAAGGGTAAAATGCGTGATTACAAGGCAACAGCTCCTGAGAAGGAAACTCGATATCTTCGAGGAGTTTTGAACTATCAGTGTTTAAACTAGAAATTAAGAGGAAAAATCGGGTTACTGATAATCAGGAGACGAAAAGAATAAGAAATTGTTGAGGATAATAAAGTAGTAAATAAGTTTGTATTTCAATGTAATCTCAATGATATTTCGTGTCCTTACAAATGCTGAGACCTCCTCCTTTTATAGTTGATTTTTCTAGGAAAAGGTATAATGCCTTAGCATTAAAGAGGCAATTATGAGCATTAAATGACATTAAATGAAACGTTACACAATCATTCCTATTCAATACTGATTTGCTAACGTATTTGACATTCAATACTGAATTTAGACTCCTTTATGCCATCAGATTCATATCTTCAATTCCTTCTGACCTCCTGGCTTTAATTAAGTTAAATAGATACGAGACTCGTATCATTTGAATAGCATCTCGTGCCTATTTAACTTTCTTCTCCTCGTATCTGATATTGCCCGTGCCTCTTAACTGATCATCATGTTTTGACCATTTGACCAGTCCACGTGTCATGCCACGTCACCTTCAATTATAAATTCAATTTTTTCCCAATACAGATAGTCCCCCCACTTTCTATTTATTTATCAATTAAATATTTGGGAAGTGGATCTTTATTAAAAAGGGAATTTTTGCCATAATCAATGCTATGACAGTGTCGACGCTTCAATTGTCTCTTCTATTTAATGCACCATATACGTGTCACCTCTCATTAGTTCTGTGATTTTGCAGCCTTTTTCTAATGCTTCTTTAACTCCACTATTCACGAAGTGATAGTTGCCTTTATTATAGGCTTTCCATCATTACACTTCTTAATTATCGACGGTTGAGTTTATATATAAATTTGCCCCCTTTTTCCTTTGTCTTCTTCTTCACAAGCTTTTTACCAAATTTCTTGCTATTTACTCTCGTTCACTTCTTCTTCAGTTCATACCTTCTCACTATGTCTTCTCACTATGTCGTCTTCGAATCCTAACCCTAAAAGAGTCCCAATTCTTGATAGTTTCCCCAATGCTCCTGCTAGACATAGAAGAGGTAGAGGAGGTGTGCTTCGTGGTACAGGGTCGGTTCGTGGTGGTACCTCTGGTTCCATCACTCCTTCTTCTAGTTCTGGCAATATCTCTAGAGGCTCTCTTTCTAACAGATCCACTTCTAAGGGCAAAGAACCTTCTGAGTACAACCAAGAGCCTTTGGTTGAAGAAATCGTGCCAACGGATTTATCTTTCGAACATGACAAAGAATCCCTTCGTGACCAAGTGATTAAAGTAGAGAGAGCTGATAAATATCCCTCTTTAATTACTGAACCTTTGATTCAAATTGTTCGAAGAGATTGTCGTTGGAGAGATGACACCCACATAGTTATTCCTACCCCACACCAAAGAATATCTTCTTATAAGGTTGGCTTTTCTTTCGTTTACACTTATCCCTTTACTTTGGGATTTATTCCTGCTATTGACCCAGTCATACTTGATTTCTGTCATTTTTTCAAAATTTGTTTGGCTCAAGTTGGTCCCCTCATATGGAGAGCAGTAGCTTGTTTGAGGTATATGTCAACCAAAGCTGATGTTGACTTTACTTTCCCTCATCTAATTCATCTTTATCACCCCAAGCTATTCCGCAATGGTGTTTTTACCTTATCTGCAAGAAGTAAGAAGGTTTTGGTTAACCTTGAAGATAATAACGACCGTGGCTGGTACGCCCGGTTTGTTGCTGTTCCCACAATTGATTTGGTGGGTGAATCAAATATTCCTTTTCCTGAGAAATGGAACTTTGCACGTAAGTATTTTCTTCCTTGCCGTATCTGCTTTCGTTATTTCAACTTTTCTTCTGATTTTATTACTATTCCTTTGCTTTTTTGTAGCAACCATGGGAGATGTGGAACTCGTTCCTAATTTCCGTGGTTGGGTAGATGCTGTCTTGAAAGCCATGCCTATGGAGGCACGAACTTGGAAATCTATTTCCAACAAACATGGTTGGAAAGTGAAAACTCACGGTATACATCCCTTTTTGCTTCTCGTGTGTTAAATTCTTTTCCCCTCTTTTAACTTTTTATCCTTCTTATTGTCAGGATTTGCTATTCGAGGGATGTCAGCTGAAGTAGCTATCACTCTTCGAGCTTCTTCGAGTACTCTTCTTGCTTTGGAAAGAACACAAGCCACGCTGTCAAAGAGGAAAGTGGTTGAAGAGGATTCTAACGTTGATGAAGATGAAGATACCTCTTTAACAGCTCGTCCTAGAACCAGGAGGCGCATTGTTTCTGAGGATGAAACTGAAATCTCTCCCGCTCGTACCTCCTAACCCGTTACTATTACCTCTGATGAAGAAACCATTCCAAGGGACACCCCTGAATCCACTCATCGCCTCTTTATTGAGGGCTTCGAAAGTGGTGAATTAGGTCCGGTTTTAGATGAAATTCCTCTTTCATCTTCCGTTCCCGTTCTTTCTGTTCCTCCTCTAATTTCAAGTGTTTCCTTACCTGCCTCGACTCCTTCGACTACTACTATTTTCACCTCTTCTACCGTTCCTCCTTCTATAGTTCCCCCTTCCTCTGCTCATTATGCAGAGGAGGGTTCTAGTAGTAGAAGCATGGCTATGAGGAGTGTAACACTTGAGGTTCCTGCTAATAGCAGTCTTTTAAGGAAGTCTGGTAGAGCAGATGTTTGGCTTGAACCCTTAATTGGGGATATTGAGAAAAAGAAGATGGACAGTCACAATTGTCTAACTTTGATGAATGATATAGTTCACTGTACATTGAAGGTACTCTCCCTTTACTTTTTAATAAATTCTTTCTTTTTAATTCTAACTTTCATGAGTTGTTTTTGTAGGCTAACCTCATTGGTACGGAATTGATGGGAAGAATTTCCCTCTTAGAAAAGAAGGCTCGCGAGTCTGATCAGACTTTTCTTGAGGCTGAGAGGATAGCTAGAGAATGTATTGGGAAAAAACTGAATTTATAATTGAAGGTGGCGTGGCATGACACGTGGACTGGTCAAATGGTCAAAACATGATGATCAGTTAAGAGGCACGGACAATATCAGATACGAAGAGAAGAAAGTTAAATAGGCACGAGATGCTATTCAATGATACGAGTCTCGTATCTATTTAACTTAATTAAAGCCAGGAGGTCAGAAGGAATTGAAGATATGAATCTGATGGCATAAAGGAGTCTAAATTCAGCATTGAATGTCAAATACGTTAGCGAATCAGTATTGAATAGGAATGATTGTGTAACGTTTCATTTAATGTCATTTAATGCTCATAATTGCCTCTTTAAGGCTAAGGCATTATACCTTTTCCTAGAAAAATCAACTATAAAAGGAGGAGGTCTCAGTATTTGTAAGGACACGAAATATCATTGAGATTACATTGAAATACAAACTTATTTACTGCTTTATAATCCTAAAAAATTTCTTATTCTTTTCGTCTCCCTATTATCAGTAACCCGATTTTTCCTCTTAATTTCTAGTTTTAACTGAAATTCTATTTTTTGGTTAAACAAATTGGTTCCGTTACCGGGAATCTGATAATCAAGCATTTCAATCTAATTTTCTTGATTGCATCAATCATGTCGAACAACAATGACAACACTCAAGGAAACCCAGAAATTCAGACAATCCAACTACTTCAGGGAGATTCCCCACAAGGCTCTCCACAAGATTCTCCACGAGGCTCCCCACGACGATCTCGTGAAGGCAATCCTGATGGATCTTATACAGATGGACAGGCTCAATTCGAAAACGTTGAAACCATGAATGAGGCTCTGCAAAAACTTATTGCCTCTCAAGTTAATAACGCTCTCCAAGCTTTTGTTCGCCAATTGCCTGCTGTCCCACCCACATCTGCTCCGAACAACAATACTTTGGAGAATCCTCGTTCAAGATTGATTAATTCTGGCAGCGGTGGAACCCCTAGTGAAACACAAGAGAGAGACCCAGGTAATCCAGTTAATTCTGATTTACAAAGTCTAGTACTAACCTTGCAGAAACAGCTTAAGAAGCAAAATGAACGCATAGAGTAAATACCTGGAGTACCGCCCGTGATCAAGGGTGTGGATATAGATAAATATTCCCAACAACCATGGAAGCCAAGCGCTGCTCCCCTTCCAATTCCAAAGAAGTTTAAGATGCCTGATATTCCAAAGTATGATGGTACATCAGACCCACGAGATCACGTTACTGCATTCACAACAGGTGTCAAGGGCAATGATTTGACTAAGCAAGAAATTGAGTCGGTCTTGGTCAAAAAATTCGGTGAAACACTCACTAAAGGAGCTCTAACATGGTATTCTCTTTTACCTGAAAATTCTATAAATTCGTTTGCTGAGCTTGCAGATTTATTTATCAAAGCACACTCGGGAGCTCAAAAAGTTCAAAAATGAATGGAAGATATCTTCAAAATCAAGCAAGGAGACTCAGAGTTGCTTAGAGAGTTCGTAGATAGATTTCAACGGGAAAGAATGACGCTACCACGAGTACCTGACAATTGGGCAGCCATAGCCTTTGCTAGTAATTTAAATGAGAAGAGTTCAGAAGCCACGAGGTGACTCAAAGAAAGCCTTCGAGAATTCCCAGCAACAACGTGGAATGATGTCTACAACAGATACAGCACAAAGATGAGGATTGAAGAAGACATTATTTTACGACATAAAACAGAAGAAAAGGTAAGCTCAAGGCGTGTGGAAAATGAAAAGAGATCCGGTAAAAACAGGTACGAGCCATACATGGGACCTGCGGGAAAGGACTCACGATCAAGACAAGATAATCAAAGGTACGATCACAGACCTAGGAACAGGGAATCAGGCTCCTCATCAAGGTTTGGGAATGATCGAAACACACGCGGGTCACGAGACGATGATGGAAGTTTGAAGGCAAGATTTGGTGGATATAATTTCAATGTCACTACCTCCGAGCTCGTAGCTGTTTTGAGGAGCATGGGAGATAAGGTACGGTGGCCGAAAGAGATGCGGTCAAATCCAAATAAGCGCAATCCAGATCATTGGTGCGAATTTCACAATGATCACGGGCATAAGACTTCAGAATGTAGATTCTTGCAAAGTGAAGTGGACCATCTATTGAAACAAGGGTATCTCACTGAGTTATTTAGTGAGAAAGGTAAGCAAGCCTACATGAAAAATAGGCAAGAACCAC
>NW_017678838.1:0-4414 GCF_001879085.1 Nicotiana attenuata
ATCACGCCTTTCATAGGCGACACTCGGAGCAATACCCGCTCGCCAACCATGAAAGCTACATCTCGAACCTTACGATCTGCATAGCTCTTTTGCCTAGACTGAGCTGAACGAAGCCTATCCTGAATGATCTTGACCTTGTCCAAGGCCTCCTGAACCAAATCTGTACCTATCAACCGAGCCTCTCCCGGCTCGAACCATCCAATCGGAGACCGACACCGCCTACCATATAAAGCCTCATAAGGAGAAATTTGGATGCTCGACTGGTAGCTGTTGTTGTAGGCAATCTCCGCTAAAGGCAAGAACTGATCCCACAAACCTCCAAAGTCAATAACATAAGCCCGGATCATATCCTCCAAAATCTGAATAGTCCGCTCGGACTGTCCGTCCGTCTGGGGATGGAATGTTGCGCTCAACTCAACCCGTGTGCCCAACTCTCGCTGAACTGCTCTCCAGAAGCGCAAGGTAAACTGCGTACCCCGATCCGAAATGATAGATGCCGTCATACCATGAAGGCGAACAATCTCCCGGATATAAATCTCAGCAAAACTCTCGGATGAATATGAGACTGCCACAGGAATGAAATGCGCTGACTTGGTCAGCCTATCAACAATGACCCAAACTGCATCAAACTTCTTCCGGGTCAACGGAAGTCCAGTAACGAAGTCCATAGTGATCCTCTCCCACTTCCACTCGGGAGGCTCAATCCTCTGAAATAAACCACCAAGCCTCTGATGCTCGTACTGAACCTGCTGACAATTCAAACAATGAGTCACATATGCCACGATATCCTTCTTCATTCTATGCCACCAGTAATGCTGCCGCAAATCCTGATACATCTTCGCGGCGCCCGGATGAATAGAGTACCGGGAACTATGGGCCTCCTCTAAAATCGACTCTCGAAGCCCACCCACATTAGGAACACATACTCGACCATGCAATCTCAAAACTCCATCATTAACTAAGGTAACATGCCTGGCACCTCCGCGCTGCACCGTGTCTCTAAGGACACACAAATGGGGATCATCAAACTGCCGATCACGGATATGCTCCAATAATGACGAACGAGTGACCGTGCAAACTAATACTCGGCTAGGCTCAGAAATATCCAGCCTCATAAATCGATTGGCCAAAGCCTGAACATCCAAAGAAAGCGGCCTCTGACTGATCGGAATATAAGCAAGACTGCCCATACTGGCTGACTTCCTACTCAAAGCATCGGCCACCACATTGGCCTTCCCCGGATAATATAAAATGGTGACATCACAGTCTTTCAACAACTCCAACCACCTCCTCTACCTCAAATTCAACTCCTTTTGCTTGAACAAGTACTGAATGCTCTTATGATCAGTGAACACCTCATACGCCACGCCATACAAATAATGCCTCCAAATCTTCAAGGCGAGAACTATGGATGCCAACTCTAAATCATGCACTGGATAATTCTTCTCATGAATCGTCAACTGCCTCGAAGCATAGGCAATGACCTTGCCGTCCTGCATCAACACTGCACCAAACCCAATACGGGAAGCATCACAATAGACTGCATAAGGCCCTGATCCTGTGGGCAAAACCAACACCGGTGCCGTAGTCAGAGCTGTCTTAAGCTTCTGAAAGCTCGCCTCACACTCATTCGACCCCCTGAACTGGGCACCCTTCTGGGTCAATCTGGTCATCGGGGCTGCAATAGATGAAAATCCCTTCACGAACCATCTGTAGTAGCTTGCCAACCCCAAGAAACTCCAAATCTCTGTAGCTGATGCTGGTCTAGGCCAGTTCTTTACTACCTCTATCTTCTTTGGGTCCACTTGAATACCCTCCGCTAATACAACATGACCCAGAAATGCAACTAAACTCAGCCAGAACTCACATTTGGAGAACTTGGCATATGACTGACTATCCCTCAGAGTCTGAAGAACCACTTTGAGGTGCTGCTCGTGCTCCTCCTGGCTGCGAGAGTATATCAGTATATCGTCAATGAACACTATCACGAATGAATCCAAATAAGGCCTGAACACTCGGTTCATCAAGTCCATGAAAGCTGCTGGGGCATTTGTCAACTCGAATGACATAACCAAGAACTCATAATGCCCATACCGAGTGCGGAAAGCTGTCTTAGGGACATCGGATGCCCTAATCCTCAACTGATGGTAGCCAAATCGCAAGTCAATCTTGGAAAATACCCTGCCACCCTGAAGCTGGTCGAACAAATCATCAATCATCGACAGTGGATACTTATTCTTGATCATTACTTTGTTCAATTGCCGGTAATCAATACACATTCTCATTGACCCATCCTTCTTCTTGACAAATAACACCGGCGCACCCCAAGGAGACACACTTGGTCTAATGAAACCCTTCTCAAGCAAATCCTGCAACTGCTGTTTTAACTCCTTCAACTCCGGTGGGGCCATACGATATGGTGGAATAGAAATGGGCTGAGTGCTCGGAACCAGATCAATGCAGAAATTAATATCCCTGTCGGGTGGCATACCCGGCAGGTCTGAAGGGAAAACATCAGGGAACTCAAAAAAACAACGGGCACAGAATTAATAGAGGGAACCTTAGCATGGAGTCCCGAACATAAGCTAAATACGCCAAACACCCCTTCTCGACCATACGCCGGGCCTTCATATACGATATGACACTGCGGCTAGAATGACCCGGAGTCCCTCTTCACTCTAAACGAGGCATACCCGGTAAAGCTAAGGTCACGGTCTTGGCATGGCAGTCCAAGATAGCGTGATAGGGTGATAACCAGTCCATCCCCAATATGATATCAAAGTCGACCATATCTAAAAGCAACAGATCTACACGAGTCTCCAGACCCCCAATCACCACAACACAAGAGCGATGGACTCGATCGACCACGATGGAATCACCCTCCGGCGTAGACACATAAACAGGAATACCCAACGCATCACTAGGCATGATCAAATACGGGGCAAAATAGGATGACACATACGAATACATAGAGCCAGGGTCAAATAGCACTGAAGCATTTCTATCACAAACCAGAATAGTACCTGTAATGTCTGCATCTGAAGACTCAGCCTCTGGCCTGGCTGCTGGCTGGCCTTTACCTCCGGCGGCCTGAGCTCCACCTCTATGACCTCTACCTCCACCTCTAACACCCCTGCCACCGCCTCTAGCTGGCTGAGCAGGCTGTGGAACTTCTGGTGCCTGAATCCTAGTATGAGAACTCTGATGCTGAAAGCTGCTCGAAGCTCGAGGGCAAAATCTGACAATGTGCCTCGGGTCACCACAAGCGTGGCAAGACCTCGACTGCTGCAGCTGAGCACCCCTCAACCTCGGGCAAGCCCTCCTGAGGTGACCATGCTCACCACACGAATGCTGAAGCTGAGGAAACTGAGACTGACCCTGTCGACCTGAATGGCCACCTTGTGAATGGCCACCTGAAGTACCATGAGTGACCTGGAGAGCTGACTGAAAGGGCCTAGGAGGATGGCCTCTACCATAAGAACCTCTACCTCATGACGAGGTACCACTGAATCTGCCTGCATGACGAGGCCTCTTATCCGACCCATGACCACCTCCCTGTGGCAGAACCATCTCAACTCTACGGCCCACATTGGCCGCCTCCCGAAAAGTGATCTCACTCCCGGTCTGAGCAACTATACCCAGCTGACCTGCCACGACTGGCTGAACCACTAGAACCTGAACCTGGGAAGCTACCTGCTCCGGAGTACGTGTAGCAGGAGTCTGAACCCCTCCTCCAGCCTGAGGAGTGGCTGGTGCTAATGGAAGCAAACCCGCTCGAATGACACTCTCCACGAAGCATACCAATCGGACTAGAGCGTCCTGAAGAACTGGGGTGGCAATGAACCCCTCTGGGACTTGAGCTGGGCCCACCGGGACTGCTGGGGCTAGAACCTCCTCCTCCAAATCAACCTGAGGCTCCGCCACTCGGGCTGCTACAGGGGACTCGGACTGCTGAGTGGTAGATGAAGAAGCGCGGATTCTCGCCATCTGCGAAAGAACAGAGCAGAAACTCAATCGGTGTTCGAGAAGCAGCACCACACGACAAGGAGGAAAAAATGTGAAGTTTCCTAACTCTGTAGCCTCTGGGGGATAAATACAGACGTCTCCGTACCGATCCCTCACACTCTACTAAGTTTGTTCGTGAGTTGTGAGACCTATGTAACCTAGTACTCTGATACCAACTTGTCACGACCCGGATTTCCCACCCTCGGGAGTCGTGATGGCGCCTACTCGTAGAAGCTAGGCAAGCCAAATTATTAATTACTTTCCGTTTACGACATAATCCCTTTTAACAATTCATGGCAACAATATAAAAACAATGAAATTAAATAGTAGCGGAAGTCTTAATTATAGAAACTGAATCAATATGCGAAATAGTCAATATAATCCTCTACCCAAGACTGGTGTCACAATA
>NW_017678838.1:5044-13411 GCF_001879085.1 Nicotiana attenuata
CAATATATCATTTGTGGTAGGCATACCACTCGCTCCCATTTCAATATCATTTATGGTAGGCGTACCATCGCTCCCATTTCAATATATCATTTGTGGTAGGCGTACCACTCGCTCCCATTTCAATATCATTTGTGGTAGGCGTACCACTCGCTCCCATTTCAATATCATTTGTGGTAGGCGTACCACTCGCTCCATTTACTTTCAACACAATACACAATACAATCCCGGCAAGGGAACAATCAAATTATTACTCTTTCCCGGCAAGGGAACTATAACAACAAGTCAAACATCCCGACAAGGGAGAGTCAGCTATAACCAATCCTATTCAACTTTTTTCTGGCACAACTAATACCAATATTTAATCACAACGTTCATAGGATCAAACAAGGGTACACAATTATTAAATTAAGACTCACGGTCATGCTTGACTCCGACGCATGGATACTCGTCACCATGCCCATACGTCGTACCCAACACAAACAAGTAGCAATTATGACTCAACTCCTAATCCCTCAAGCTAGGGTTAAACCAAACACTTACCTCGATGCCTTGAATTCCACTCAAACCTCAACTATCGCTTTACCCTGCGATTCCACCTCCAATCCGCTCGAATCTAGTCACAAATTGCTCAATTACTTTAATAAACACTAAATGAATCAATTTGAATGCATAAAAATGAAGTTCCCAACTTTTTCCCCAAAAATTCCAAAATTGCCCCCGGGCCCACGTGGTCAAAACCCGAAGTTCGAACCAAAACCCGGTTACCCATTCCCCCACGAACTCAAATATGTAATTTATTTTGAAATCGGACCTCAAATTGAGGTCCACATCCCCAATTTATAGAAAACCTAGGTTCTACCCAAAACCCCCAATTTATCCCATGAAAATCATTGATTTTAAGTTGAAAACACGTTAAATGATGCTAATGATTGAAAGAGTTAAGTAAAAATCGACTTACAAATGGTTTGGGATGAAACTTGTTCTTGAAAAATCGCCTAAGGAGTTGTATTTTGAAAGTGGGGTGAAAAATGATTTAAAATTCGACTAAGTATGAAATTGGTGGGTCTCTGATGTCGCATTTGCGAACTGGGGTTCGCAATTGCGAACCCCGACTAAATTATGGGAATTGCGACCTCTGTTTCGCATTTGCGAAGCCAGGCCTTACAGGAGACCTTCGCATTTGCGAACTTGGTCTCGCATTTGCGAAACTTTGAACTTCGCATTTGCGAAGAAAATACTCGCATTTGCGATCAAAATCAGGCCTGGGCTGGTTTCGCATTTGCGAACCAGCCTTCGCATTTGCGAACCAGGCTTCGCAAATCCTGCAGGCCCGTTCATACCAGATTTTTCCTAAGTTAAAAATGGACTCCGACGCCTATCCAAAACTCACCCGAGCCCTCGGGGCTCCAAACCAAATATACAAACAACCTCAAAAACATCCTTCGGACTTATCCGCGCGATCAAATCGCCAAAATAACATCATATACATCGAATTAAACCTCAAAATTCATAATTTCCTCCAAGTTTTCTTAAAACATCAAATTTCCATTTTAAGCCCGAAACACGTCATACGACGTCCGGTTTCAACCAAACTTTACAGAAAGCGCTTAAACCATATATAAGACTTGTACCGGGCGCCGGAACCAAAATACGGGCCTGATACCACAGTCTTTTAATCAAATTTCATTTTCATTTTCCTTAATCATTTCCAGAAAACAATTTCACACAAAAATTTATTTCTTGGGCTTGGGACCTCGGAATTCGATTCCGGGCATATGCCCAAGTCCCATATTTTTCTACGGACCCTCCGGGACCGTCAAATCACGGATCCGGGTCCGTTTGCCCAAAATGTTGACCGAAGTCAAATTTAATCAATTTAATGTCAAAATTTAGCATTTTGTTTCACAGAATTCATATTTAAGCTTTCCGGCTACGCGCCCGTACTGCGCACGCAAATCGAGGCAACCCTAAATGAGGTTTTCAAGGCCTCAGAAGTATAGAATGGGTAAGAAAACAGGTGATGACCCTTTGGGTCGTCACATTCTCCACCTCGAAAACAACCGTTCGTCCTCGAACGGACAAAAGAATGAAGTACCTGAGTCGGGGAAAAGATGAGGATAACGGCTCCGCATATCGGACTTGGACTCCCAGGTCGAAGCCTCAGGGGGCTGACCTCTCCACTGAACACGAACAGAAGGAAAACTCTTAGATCTCAACTGACGAACCTGCCGGTCTAGAATAGCTACCGGCTCCTCCTCATAAGACAATCCTTGTCCAACTGGACAGTGCTAAAATCTAACACGTGTGCTGGATCGCCGTGATACCTCCGAAGCATGGATACATGAAAAACTGGATGCACGGCTGATAAGCTGGGCGACAATGCAAGTCTATAAGCCACCGCTCCCACTCGATCCAGAATCTCAAACGGATCAATGAACCTAGGGCTAAGCTTGCCCTTCTTCCCAAACCTCATCACGCCTTTCATAGGCGACGCTCGGAGCAATACCCGCTCGCCAACCATGAAAGCTACATCTCGAACCTTACGATCTGCATAGCTCTTTTGCCTAGACTGAGCTGAACGAATCCCATCCTGAATGATCTTGACCTTGTCCAAGGCCTCCTAAACCAAATCTGTACCTATCAACCGAGCCTCTCCCGGCTCGAACCATCCAATCGGAGACCGACACCGCCTACCATATAAAGCCTCATAAGGAGACATCTGGATGCTCGACTGGTAGCTGTTGTTGTAGGCAAACTCCGCTCAAGGCAAGAACTGATCCCACGAACCTTCAAAGTCAATAACACAAGCCCGGATCATATCCTCCAAAATCTGAATAGTCCGCTCGGACTGCCCGTCCGTCTGGGGATGGAATGCTGTGCTCAACTCAACCCGTGTGCCAGCTCTCGCTGAACTGCTCTCCAGAAGCGCAAGGTAAACTGCGTACCCCGATCCGAAATGATAGATGTCGGCACACCACGAAGGCGAACAATCTCCCGGATATAAATCTCAGCAAAACTCTCGGATGAATAGGAGACTGCCACAGGAATGAAATGCACTGACTTGGTCAGCCTATTAACAATGACCCAAACTGCATCGAACTTCTTTTGGGTCAACGGAAGTCCAGTAACGAAGTCCATAGTGATCCTCTCCCACTTCTACTCGGGAGGCTCAATCCTCTGAAATAAACCACCAAGCCTCTAATGCTCGTACTGAACCTGCTGACAATTCAAACAACGAGTCACATATGCCACGATATCCTTCTTCATTATACGCCACCAGTAATGCTGCCGCAAATCCTGATACATCTTCGCGGCGCCCGGATGAATAGAGTACCAGAAACTATGGGCCTCCTCTAAAATCGACTCTCGAAGCCCACCCACATTAGGCACACATACTCGACCATGCAATCTCAAAACTCCATCATCATCTAAGGTAACATGCCTGGCACCTCCGCGCTTTACCGTGTCTCTAAGGACACACAAATGGGGATCATCAAATTGCCGATCACGGATACGCTCCAATAATGACGAACGAGCAACCATGCAAACTAATACTCGGCTAGGCTCAGAAATATCCAGCCTCACAAATCGATTGGCCAAAGCCTGAACATCCAAAGCAAGCGGCCTCTGATTGGTCGGAAAATAAGCAAGACTGCCCATACTGGCTGATTTCCTACTCAAAGCATCGGCCACCACATTGGCCTTCCCCGGATGATATAAAATGGTGACATCACAGTCTTTCAACAACTCCAACCACCTCCTCTGCCTCAAATTCAACTCCTTTTGCTTGAACAAGTACTGGATGCTCTTATGATCAGTGAGCAGCTCATACGCCACGCCATACAAATAATGCCTCCAAATCTTCAAGGCGAGAACTATGGCTGCCAACTCTAAATCATGCACTGGATAATTCTTCTCATGAATCTTCAACTGCCTCGAAGCATAGGCAATGACCTTGCCGTCCTGCATCAACACTGCACCAAACCCAATACGGGAAGCATCACAATAGACTGCATAAGGCCCTGATCCTGTGGGCAAAACCAACACCGGTGCCGTAGTCAGAGCTGTCTTAAGCTTCTGAAAGCTCGCCTCACACTCATCTGACCCCCTGAACTGGGCACCCTTCTGGGTCAATCTGGTAATCGGGGCTGCAATAGATGAAAATCCCTCCACGAACCGTCTGTAGTAGCCTGCCAACCCCAAGAAACTCCGAATCTTTGTAGCTGATGCTGGTCTAGGCCAGTTCTTGACTGCCTCTATCTTCTTTGGGTCCACCTGAATACCCTCAGCTGATACAACATGACCCAGAAATGCAACTGAACTCAGCCAGAACTCACATTTGGAGAACTTGGCATATAACTGACTATCCCTCAGAGTCTGAAGAACCACTCTGAGGTGCTGCTCGTGCTCCTCCTGGCTGCGGGAGTATATCAGTATATCATCAATGAACACTATCACGAATGAATCCAAATAAGGCCTGAACACTCGGTTCATCAAGTCCATGAAAGCTGCTAGGGCATTTGTCAACCCGAATGACATAACCAAGAACTCATAATGCCCATACCGAGTGCGGAAAGCTGTCTTAGGGACATCGGATGCCCTAATCCTCAACTGATGGTAGCCAGATCGCAAGTCAATCTTGGAAAATACCCTGGCACCCTGAAGCTGGTCGAACAAATCATCAATCCTCGGCAGTGGATACTTATTCTTAATCGTTACCTTGTTCAATTGCCGGTAATCAATACACATTCTCATTGACCCATCCTTCTTCTTAACAAATAACACCGGCGCTCCCCAAGGAGACACACTGGGTCTAATCAAACCCTTCTCAAGCAAATCCTGCAACTGCTCTTTAACTCCTTCAACTCCGGCGGGGCCATACGATATGGTGGAATAGAAATGGGCTGAGTGCCCGGAACCAGATCAATGCAGAAATCAATATCCCTGTCGGGTGGCATACCCGGCAGGTCTGAAGGGAAAACATCAGGGAACTCACATACAACGGGTACGGAATCAATAGAGGGAACCTCAGCACTGGAGTCCCGAACATAAGCTAAATACGCCAAACACCCCTTCTCGACCATACGCCGAGCCTTCATATACGATATGACACTGTGGGTAGAATGGCCTGGAGTCCCTCTCCACTCTAAACGAGGCATACCCGGTAAAGCTAAGGTCACGGTCTTGGCATGGCAATCCAAGATAGCGTGATAGGGTGATAACCAGTCACTCCCCAATATGATATCAAAGTCGACCACATCTAAAAGCAACAGATCTACACGAGTCTCCAAACCCCCAATCACCAAAACACAAGAGCGATGGACTCGATCGACCACGATGGAATTACCCATCGGCGTAGACACATAAACAGGAATACCCAACGCATCACTAGGCATGATCAAATACGGGGCAAAGTAGGATGACACATACGAATACGTAGACCCAGGGTCAAATAGCACTGAAGCATTTCTATCACAAACCAGAATAGTACCTGTAATGTCTGCATCTGAAGACTCAGCCTCTGGCCTGGCTGCTGGCTGGCCTTTACCTCCGGCGGCCTGAGCTCCACCTCTATGACCTCTACCTCCACCTCTAACACCCCTGCCACCGCCTCTAGCTGGCTTAGCAGGCTGTGGAACCTCTGGTGCCTGAATCCTAGTATGAGCACTCTGATGCTGAAAGCTGCTCGAAGCTCGAGGGCAAAATCTGACAATGTGCCTCGGGTCACCACAAGCGTGGCAAGACCTCGACTGCTGCAGCTGAGCACCCCTCAACCTCGGGCAAGCCCTCCTGAGGTGACCATGCTCACCACACTCATAGCATCTACGCGAATGCTGAAGCTGAGGAAACTGAGACTGACCCTGTCGACCTGAATGGCCACCTGAAGTACCATGAGTGACCTGGAGAGCTGACTGAAAGGGCCTAGGAGGATGGCCTCTACCATAAGAACCTCTACCTCCTGATAAGGTACCACTGAATCTGCCTACATGACGGGGCCTCTTATCCGACCCATGACCACCTCCATGTGGCAGAACAATCTCAACTCTACGACCCACATTGGCCGCTTCCTGAAAAGTGATCTCACTCCCGGTCTGAGCCACTATACCGGCTGACCTGCCACGACTGGCTGAACCACTGGAACTTGAACCTGGGAAGCTACCTGCTCCGGAGTACGTGTAGCAGGAGTCTGAACCCCTCCTCCAGCCCGAGGAGTGGTTGGTGCTACTGGAAGCAAACCCGCTCGAATGACACTCTCCACGAAGCCTACCAATCGGACTAGAGCGTCCTGAAGAACTGGGGAGGCAATGAACCCCACTGGGACCTGAGCTGGGCCCACCGGAACTGCTGGGGCTGGAACCTCCTCCTCCAAATCAACCTGAGGCTCCGCCACTAGGGCTGCTGCTGGGGAATTGGACTGCTGAGTGGTCGATGAAGAAGCGTGGATTCTCGCCATCTGCGAAAGAACAGAGCAGAAACTCAATCGGTGTCCGAGAAATAGCACCGCACGACAAGAAAGAACAAATCTGAAGTTTTCCTAACTCTATAGCCTCTGGGGGATAAATATAGACGTCTCCGTACCGATCCCTCAGACTCTACTATGTTTGTCCGTGAGTTGTGAGACCTATGTAACCTAGAGCTCTGATACCAACTTGTCACGACCCGGATTTCCCAGCCTCGGGAGTCGTGATGGCGCCTACTCGTAGAAGCTAGGCAAGCCAAATTATTAATTACTTTCCGTTTACGACATAATCCCTTTTAACAATTCATGGCAAAAATATAAAAACAATGAAATTAAATAGTAGCGGAAATCTTAATTATAGAAACTGAATCAACATGCGGAATAGTCAATATAATCCTCTACCCAAGACTGGTGTCACAATACTCACGAACTGCTAAGGAATACTGAACACAAACGTCTGAAAGAAAACATAAGCTGTTTGTCTCGAATACAATGAGGCAACATGCTAAAAAGAGAGAATAAGGGAGACGCCGGGCTTGCGGACGCATGCAAGGCTACCTCGGGTCTCACCGGACTGAAGGCCTACTCCCGTACTAATGCTGCTGCTGCTGCTCGAAACCTGGACCTGTGCAAATAGCACAGAGTGTAGCATCAGCACAACCGACCCCATGTGCTGGTAAGTGTCTTGCCTAACCCCGGCGAGGTAGTGACGAGGCTAGGGCCAGACTCCAGATAAACCTGTGCAGATATATATATATATATATACAAGTACAACGGAAAGCAGAAAAATAACAATTTATGCTGGGGAAGGGGGCATGCTTCAGGGTAACAGATAGAGTCAAAATATCAGGAATAATGGTACGTACATCTACAGTTTAACTTCTAACAATAATGGAAAGGTAAAACAACTTTCATATTCAACTCATCTTGTTGCAGGCGTGCAGCCCGATCCCATTTCTCAATATCTCGTGGTAGGCGTACCACCCGCTCCCATTTCAATGTCACTCGTGGTAGGCGTACCACCCGCTCCCATTTCGGTATCACTCGTGGTAGGCGTACCACTCGCTCCCATTTCAATATATCATTTGTGGTAGGCGTACCACTCGCTCCCATTTCAATATCATTTGTGGTAGGCGTACCACTCGCTCCCATTTCAATATCATTTGTGGTAGGCGTACCACTCGCTCCCATTTCAATATCATTTGTGGTAGGCGTACCACCCGTTCCCATTTTAATATCATTTGTGGTAGGCGTACCACCCGTTCCCATTTTAATTATCACTTGTGGTAGGCGTACCACCTGCTCCCTTTACTTTCAACACAATACACAATACAATCCCGGCAAGGGAACAATCAAATTAATACTCTTTCCCGGCAAGGGAACTATAACAACAAGTCAAACATCCCGACAAGGGAGAGTCAGCTATAACCAATCCTATTCAACTTTTTCCTGGCACAACTAATACCAATATTTAATCACAACGTTCATAGGATCAAACAAGGGTACACAATTATCAAATTAAGACTCACGGTCATGCTTGACTCCGACGCATGGATACTCGTCACCATGCCCATACGTCGTACCCAACACAAACAAGTAGCAATTATGACTCAACTCGTAATCCCTCAAGCTAGGGTCAAACCAAACACTTACCTCGATGCCTTGAATTCCACTCAAACCTCAACTATCGCTTTACCCCGCGATTCCACCTCCAATCCGCTCGAATCTAGTCACAAATTGCTCAATTACTTTAATAAACACTAAATGAATAAATTTGAATGCATAAAAATGAAGTTCCCAAAGTTTTTCCCCAAAAATTCCAAAATCGCCCCGGGCCACGTGGTCAAACCCGAAGTTCGAACCAAACCGGTTACCCATTCTCCCACGAACTCAAATACTGTAATTGT
>NW_017678838.1:17500-19640 GCF_001879085.1 Nicotiana attenuata
ATCCTCCAAAATCTGAATAGTACGCTCGGACTGTCCGTCCGTCTGAGGATGAAATGTTGTGCTCAACTCGACCCGAGTACCCAACTCACGCTGAACTGCCCTCCAGAATTGCGAGGTAAACTGCGTACCCCAGTCAAAAATGATAGACATGGGCACACCATGAAGACGAACAATCTCCCGGATATAGATCTCAGCCAACCGCTCCGAGGAATAGGAAACTGCCACAGGAATGAAATGCGCTGACTTGGTCAGCCTATCAACAATAATCCATACTACATCGAACTTTCTCTCGAGTACCGTGGGAGTCCAACAACGAAGTCCATAGTGATACGCTCCACTTCCACTCAGGAATCCCAATCTTCTGGAACAAACCACCAGGTCTCTGATGCTCGTACTTTACCTGCAGACAATTCAAACACCAAGCTACATAGGCAACAATGTCCTTCTTCATTCTCCTCCACCAATAATGCTGCCGTAAGTCCTGATACATCTTAGCGGCGCCCGGGTGAATAGAATACCGGAAACTATGGGCCTCCTCTAGAATTAACTCACGAAGTCCATCCACATTAGGCACACAAATACGACCCTACATCCTCAGAACCCCATCATCTCCGACCATAACCTGCTTGGCACCTCCGTGCCGCACTGTGTCTCTAAGGACAAGCAAATGAGGATCGTCATACTGCCGCTCACGGATACACCCAAATAATGAAGAACGAGCGACTGTGCAAGCTAACACACGGCTGGGCTCAGAAACATCCAACCTCACGAACTGATTGGCTAAAGCCTGAACATCCAAAGCAAGCGGCCTCTCACCGACTGGAATATACGCAAGGCTGCCCATACTGGCTGACTTCCTACTCAATGCATCGGCCACTACATTGGCCTTTCCCGGATGATACAAGATGGTGATATCATAGTCTTTCAACAGCTCCAACCACCTCCTCTGCCTCAAATTTATCTCCTTCTTCTTGAACAAGTATTGCAAACTCTTGTGATCCGTGAGCACCTCACACGACACGCCATATAAATAATACCTCCCAATCTTCAGCGCGTGAACAATGGCTGCTAACTCCAAATCATGAACTGGATAATTCTTCTCGTGGATCTTCAACTGTCACGAAGCATATGGAATAACCTTGCCATTCTGCATCAACACCGCACCAAGTCCAATACGCGATGCATCACAATATACTGTATAAGGCCCTGAACCCGTAGGCAATACCAATACCGGTGCCGTGGTCAAAGCTGTCTTGAGCTTCGAAAAGCTCGCCTCACACTCGTCCGACCACCTGAACTGGGCACCCTTCTAGGTCAACCTGGTCATCGGGGCTGCAATAGATGAAAACCCCTCCACAAACCGACGGTAATAACCCGCCAAACCCGAGAAACTTCGGATCTCTGTAGCTGATGCGGGTCGAGACCAGTTCTTGACTGCCTCTATCTTCTTCGAATCCACTTGAATACCCTCTGCTGATACAACGTGGCCCAAGAATGCAACTGAACTCAACCAAAACTCGCACTTCGAAAACTTAGCGTACAACTGACTATCCCTCAGAGTCTGAAGAACGACCCGAAAATGTTGCTCGTGCTCCTCCCAACTGCGGGAATAGATCAAAATATTGTTAATAAATACAATCACCAAGAAATCCAAATAAGGCCTGAACACTCGGTTCATCAAATCCATGAAAGCTGCTGGGGCATTCGTCAACCCGAATGACATCACCAAGAAATCATAATGCCCGTACCGAGTGTGGAAAGCTATCTTAGGGACATCAGATGCCCTAATCCTCAGCTGATGGTAGCCAGATCTCAAGTCGATCTTAGAAAACACTTGGGCACCCTGAAGCTGGTCAAACAAATAATCGATCCTCGGCAATGGGTACTTATTCTTGATTATGACCTTGTTCAACTACCGGTAATCTATACACATCCTCATCGACCCATCCTTCTTCTTAACAAAAAACACCGGCGCACCCCAAGGCGAGACACTCGATCTAATAAAGCCTTTATCCAGCAAGTCCTGCAACTGCTCTTTTAATTCTTTCATCTCTGGCGGGGCCATACGATATGGCGAAATAGAAATGGGTTGAGTGCCCGGAGCCAAATCAATGCAAAAGTCAATGGGAACCCCAAAAAT
>NW_017678839.1:0-11816 GCF_001879085.1 Nicotiana attenuata
GGGCTTGCCACCTGCGCTTATCATAGGTCGAACAAGCTGCCAGCTTACGAGACCATTCGGCCAAATCAGGGACCTCGCTCGGCAACCAAGGAATCGCTACACAGAATGAACAAAAAAAATGTCGTTATGGAGCCCGCCTCCGCTACAGACAAAGTGATAAAAATACAGGTATGCCGCTTACGTGTGAAATTCCATTTCTCAGGAAAGGGCAAAAACTCTCTAGGGATGATATCGACCGTCTGTGCTCGAACAAACCGGCTCATCCATCCTCGGTCCTCGTCCTCTTCGCCGTTAACAACAGGAGACTGGGTGGATCGACGCTGCAGAGTAATCAAACCCCGATAACGCAGCGACCGGTATAACCTCACGAGATGACTGAGGGTGAATTCGAGCCCGGCCTTATCTGCAAAGTACCTTATCGTCTGCACTATCTTCCAAAGGGATGGGTGAGCCTGCGCCAAAGTAACCTGATATCTCCAACAGAACTCAAGCGTGACCCGGTCGGGGGGACCCGACTTAAAAGAATGCGTATACACGCTCAAAAACCCCTCGACTGGGTCATGATGCTCTCCTCAAAGGAAGGTACTTGCAGTACCACTCCTTCTCCCCATCCGCAGTCTTTTTTAATCATTTCGAGGTGTTCCTCCCCTACTGATGAGATGAACCTCGACGCATGCTCCCAATGTCCCTGAACGTTGGGAGGNTCCCGCGAAATTCGAGAGGTATTGAGACCTCGAGGGTTTCTTGCTATCACAAGCATCGGCCCTAGAGGAGCTATCGACCTAATTTCAAGATAGGACCCAATTTCGGGGGCCCCGATTGCTCCGAGTATGGGCTCCAAAGAGTTAATGATAAAATTCAAAGATTAACTCCGCAAGAACGATGAAATATAAAGAATGGAAAGACTTGGAGCAGAAGACTCTCTTGCATCGCCAAAAAATATATTTACAAGGGGCATCTTTACAACACTCGTTTCACCGGGAGTACATACACAGAAAAAAAAAGAAAAGCAAAAGCGACACAAGGCCTACTCTTCATTGCCACTATCCTCTGAACCATCTCCAGGATCCTCATCTAAAGCGACCAAGAGCACCGATTTTCTCTCCAACTCTCGGGCCTCCTCAATCTCGGTCGAAAGATCAACACCTTTGGCTCTGACCCCCTCTAAGGCTTCCCTCTTCGCCTTCGCACTAGCATGAGCTACAGCCCGAGCCAGTTTTAGCTCGGCCTCTATCAACATATTACGGGCTATTTGATTCGCAGTGGCTGCGTCCTTCAGATAAGTAGCAACTTTTCCTTCAATCTAGGACTTGGCCGCAACCAACGCAACAATCTCCTTTCGAGCATTTTGGAGAAGACCATGGGTCGATGCCAACTTCGAGGTCGCTACCTTGTTTTGCTCCCTCAGTTCGAGGATCTCCACATTTTTTTGTCTCTACTGTGAATCCTTTTGCCCGATCTACGAAGGGAAAGATAAGCCAATCAATATCAAATTATGGGAACGAAGGGTGGATTCACGCATGACAAAATACTTTCTCAGCAAGATCAGCTTTTTTTCGGAGTGCTCCCTCCAAAGCAGCCCGAAGCTCGCTTGACTCCTTCTCTTTTCGGGCAGAGTAAGCCTCCGACTCTCGCAGTCCCGATGTAAGCCTCTTGAGCTCCCTTTCACGGCATGAAAGCTCCTCCCGGAGCCTAGAGAGTGCATGGTCATACATCTCCTTTCACTATGGCAAAACAGAAGAGTTAGAAAAAGGAAGAATAAATGCTTGAGACTAAAGAAATATACATAGAACAGCTATCACCTGCCGTTGGAACCTCTCCGCTGCCTTGACTGCATCGGGAGCATCGAGATCGGCGTTCTCGCTGACATCGTCAAGAATGTTTCCAAGAACACCTCCCCACTTGAGGGGATCCCCCACTTTAGCGGTATTCATATCCTGAGCGTCCCTTAGCTCCCCTGACGAGAACTGAGGGCCCGAACTGAAATCATCCAGGGTATCGATGTCCCCGATGGGCAACTCCTACCCCGAAAAGCTCCGGGTCCAGACCCTTCAGGACCAGCAACAATGGTCCCCCCAGCGGAAACTGAATCATATCCAGTCACGGGGACCGAGACCACATTAACACCCTCCTCGAGGGTCTTCGTCGTACGGGATCACCCTGAATCGGCCGTTCTCGATTCAGCGGCTTCCGGTCGAGGCACCTGCGAGACTCTTACGCCCGACCTCATTCTCTGTACCAAACGGCACTCGCCCTCATCATCATCTTCATCCTCAACGTCGAGGCTTGCTTCGGAAGCTAAAGCCGAGGTCCTAGTGGCGGCTCGAGGCCCGCGTGACTTAGGTTTCTTTGCCACGGAAGAATCAGCAGCCGCGTTACCCTTCCTTTTCTTTCCCTTAGCGGGCTCCGAAGTCTCCATCTCGCCACC
Organism: Nicotiana attenuata; assembly: GCF_001879085.1. Classification (NCBI taxonomy): domain Eukaryota; kingdom Viridiplantae; phylum Streptophyta; class Magnoliopsida; order Solanales; family Solanaceae; genus Nicotiana; species Nicotiana attenuata. The sequence continues at coordinate 2,429 of NW_017678839.1, forward strand.
AGGAGGCGGTCTCACCGCGTACTGTCGCCAAGGCTTGCATGAACGCAGTGGCCATAACTTATTGGCACAAAAGATACGGGGAGAACCATAAGGCTAAGTTATAGGTTGCAAGGAAAACTTTACCATATTCTAGTCCACCCACCGCGTCTCAGCCTGGTCGGGCCAAGACCGGATGCGATATAGGAACGAGGTATTCAATCGCCTGATCCATCTCGGCAGATCCTGAACCGCTTCGGGATACCAAGCGGCAGCTGCAGAGACCAAAAGGTGGTCATTTTTCTGAGGAAAGGAAAGAAGATCACAAAACATGTCCGAGGGAAAAAATACTTACGCTGTGTGTTCCACTTCTCCGGGAATGGCATCCTCCCGGCTAGAATGATGTCCGAGGTCCTCACTTGGACGAACCTACTCATCCACCCTCAATCCTTGTCCTCATCGGTGCTCGAGAAAAATGATTTTTTGGACCGGTGGTGAAGCATAATCAAAGCTCGATAAAATCGAGGACTGTACAACCTAATCAAATGGTCGAGGGTAAAAGTCTCACCCTCTACCCCATCGGAAAAATGGCGGAGCATCAGAACTATCCTCTAAAAAGATGGATAGATTTGACCGAGCGTTACTTGGTATTTGTCGCAGAAATCGAGAATAACCGGATATATCCCCGGGGAAGGGGATTTAGAAGAATCGACCGGACCCAAAGTGAACGGGTAAGTATATACATGAAGGAAACCAGCTTTGTAATCTGTTATGCTCTCATCAGGGCGGGGAATCTCGACCTCCGCCGCCTCCCCCATCGGCAATCTTTCTTCACCTTCCCTATGTTGGTTACAACACTAATGTACCGGGATACGTGTTCGCATCGGCCCGGCATAGATGAGGGTTTGTCGACGGTAAAATCCTTTGTCATATCGAGTTCGGTAGGAGTACATTGTTCCACGGTTGGTATCACTTTGTTTTTCCTTTTGGATGTTCGGGATGAAGAGGTAGCCTCGTCTTTCCGAGGAACTGTCTTGGAAGTTCTAGCCATGATGGTGGTGAAATTTCTCTAAGGAGGTAAGAAGAAAGGGTGCGAAAGGGGATGGGTCTGGCCTTGCAAATTTGAAGATGTTGAGAAAGTAAGAATTATCAAACGATTGGTGCATTTATAGGCATCGTGTGGGTAGCAGAAGGGACGAACCAATAGCGGATCGTGGGCTTCTCGATAGTCGCGTTTGACGGCGACCATTGTGCGATTTTTTGAGCATGGCATTTAATGCTCTGATGGGCTGACGTCATGACGATGATGCTCTCGGAATAGAAGCTCAAAATAGTTTCCTATCGCTTTGTTCCAGGAAACGCGGGGACTATCTGTATAAGTTGAAATCGGAGGGTCCAATTTCTCGTCATTAAGGCACTTCGAAAGATCATCTCGAAGGCTTGAGGCAATGGCCGAGTCTCCTCCCTCGAGGGTCGTTGACACTCGACCTCGAGACAGTAATGATCACGTGTAATGGTAGAAATGGGGAGTTCCCAAGGCACACGGCTAGGACTTGTTGATACCCAAGTTTTTCCCCAAAATATTTTTAAATTTGCATATACACCTTCAAAATCATGCATCAATAGCAATTGGTTTTTTTCCATAATTTTCCTATATTTTATTAATTTACCCAGCATTTTATTTTTAATAAATAATTACAAAATAGCGTTACAAATGATTTCAAAAGCATCTCTTAATTTAATTTATTATTTTGGCTCCTATTAAGACCAAATTATTTCATAATTAGCCAAATTGGCACATTTTGGCTATAATTGCAATAACTTTGCAATTATAGACCAAGCATATAATTTTATACTATTTTTGACCGGAAATTAGTCAATTGTATTTTAAAATACTAAGTAATCATTTTTTATTATTTTTCTGTGCATGAAATTCATTTTTATTATTATTAGCTATTTTTGTAAATTGTTTTATTTAATTTAGTTGGGTATTTAACAAATAGCCTAATTTCATTTCAATTATAACCTATTAAAACCAGCCCAAATCACCTAATTACACCAGCCCAAAGACCCAAGCCCAACTCCTAAATCTACCCGACCCAATCTGATTAAATCTTGGTCGATGAATTTTGATCAACGGTCCAGATTCGTTCTTACCTAATTAAGCCTAAACGACCTACCCCCCAAACCCTCAATTCTCTCATCACTCTCCGCCATTGCACCCTCTCATTCTCTTTCAAATTCTCTCTCAAATTCTCTCTCAAGCTCTCTGCATAACCACGGCTCCTACTCGCCGGTCGTTGGCTCGCCGATATCTATGGTGGTTTCACCACCAGCCCTAGCCTCCATGGCTCCCCCATGCCGGATTATTGCTACCCTAAGATCCTCAAGGGACCAGCGCCTGTTCAAATCACACCTATGGTCTGATTCTGGCCGTTCTCAGGCCACCCTTGGCCGTCTGAGTAAGATCTTTATATTTTCCGGCTAGACCTATGGTTTCTAAGCCGGTCTCTCCTTATCTCTGGGTCATTTTTCTCGAAACCCTAATCCCCTCTCTTAACTCTTTAGATCTATAACAGATCTGGGAATATTTGAACTATTTTTCTGCTTGTTTTATGAAAACCTTCGATTTTCAAAGTGTCGCTTCATTCTCCTTCATAACTAGGGTTTCTGAAACTTTCTTTAAGAACGATTTTGATTTCTAAGTGTTGTTCCCTGATCCCTGAGTGTTTAGTCGGCTCTTGTTATGCTTTACCTATAAACCTAACTAGTTATGTTGAAAACCCCTAATTTTTGGCTTTAGTCTTGGATTCTGAGTTCGTCTCTACTGTTTGTTCATTCGATTTTGTCTGTATGTTTGATTCTCATGAATATTCTTCGATTAATTAGAGTATTTTATGATTTTCACCCTAGTAATATCTTATTAAGGTTTCCGATTTGGTTCTCCCTGTTTATACTCCGTTTATTGGTTTATTCATGGAAGTCTATACTATCTCCCTTAATGTTAGTGCTATTTTTCGATTCTTGAATCCTTGATTTACTATGTTGATACCATTATATCAATTTTCGTCTATTCTTTTCCTACTTTCATAACCCTTAAATTATTTTTTACCTTATTATGTGGTTGACTGTATTATTAATTGATTCCTACTGCTATTTCCTTAATTAGACCCTTATGTATCTTTCCCTAATTACATATGTTGTACATATGTTGTTTGAATCCTTTCCTTATTTGTTACCTGCTTTCTAACGTTGGTAAAATTACTCCCTTAATTAAGGGAGACTTGGCTGATTTTCATTTTTAATTCATTCTGTAGTTCTATAATTGCTGAACAATTGATTCTTGCCTTATTTACCTAGCTTTCAAACTATTATATATACTCTCTTCTCTTTTTATTAGAGGAACACACATTAGTTCACATCTCTCATACACTCAAAAGCTCTTCTGCTTTCTTTTATTACTTACTATTGTTACTAAATTAGCCGGCTGCAAGCCAAGGCTAATTATTACACTCTCCTGTTCTTCACCTTGTGTTTACTCTCTTTACTGGTATGTTCTAATTTTAAATTCAAGCTCTCAAACCAATGTGTTTCCTACTGCTTCAGTTTATCATATTCCTAATCTATTTCTATCTATTGTTTTGCTGTTCAATATGTAATTGACCTATCGCTTCCCCTAGCTTGTTAGCTATGTCCTACCCCTTCTAAGATCATCATGTCTTATGAACTTGTAGTCTGTCTAAATTTGACTCTACCCTGTTTTGAATGTTGGTTTACTTGCTATGTAGTCTCTAGTATGAACCTTTCTTTGCAAAGCAATTTTTGTTACCCTAAGTTGTCTGATTCTATGTTGGTTCTAAAATTCTTACTGTGTTGTATCATTAGCTATCCCCAATCCCCATGAACCCCCTAAAGCACCTCTGATTCTATAACTATGTTCTAATTAGCACCCCTGAACCCATGTCTTACTGTTTGCACTACTAGCTGCCCCCTTGATTGCAAAAACTTCTGTTTACGTATATTACGTGTTCCCAGCCCCAATTACCCCTGTGTGAAGGGTTGTTGAGTGTTGCCGAACCTGTTTTGGCTCTATGTTTGATATGTTGTTTGTGTGATTATACAACTCTTATCAAAAACTGTTCTACTGAACAATTCTCCTATTTTATAAAACTGCTTCAACTGAGTCTTATTCAAATACTGCTTTCTTATTAAAACCTTTTCAAAAAATATGTCAAGCACTCTCACTCTACTCTTAGACCACTAAGTTCTGCCCCTTTTGTGTGAGCCTTGCCTTGGGACCCTTGAGCTCCCTTTGAACTTGGACACACAAAAGCTGGCCTTTCCACACTGGACTTGCTCTGTCTTGGCTATGAAATCTGGATGTGAGCACTGCTCGGGATCCCTTGAGGTCCTTAGGGAACTCTGACACACCCGGATATGAGAAAGACTATGAAACAATCTTGGCATTTGAGGTTCTAGAAATCTGGGCCCGTTTTCAGGCTCTCTATAGTGTAACTTCTTATTTTCTTTTTCTACTTATTTAATTCATTTCAATATTGGTCTGTAATAATTTTTTGTAAATGAATATTGGGGTTGGCGAGTGAAAAGGGGAGAGTAGTTATATATGTTAACATCAATGGGTAGAAACCATGCCTTAGGTTTACATTTTCTATATGTGCATTAGAATCCATCCCTAAGACCAAGCATGTCATGCATTAGATATCATGTTCTTAGGTTTACTGTTTCAGCATCTCATTTGACATTATTTTATCACTTAAAAATCCTTCTTTTGGCTAAATAACAGCATTAACATAAAACTGTTGCTCCTGCACATCTTGAAATCATGCTGTAACTTTCTGGGCATTTAGAAATCATGCTTTAGAAATTCTGCATATCCTGAAATCATTCTGCATTTTTATATGTGCATGTTAGATACCCCGTTTTAGGATCTCGTTCACACTCACTTAGTCACACCTAGTTAAACTACTGATGCATGAAAAGGACATAAAACAGTCTCACGTTTGATTATAATGTTTAAGTGAAACTGGTCATGATCCCTGTATATCTTTGCAACATTTAGAACAACATGCTTTAGGTAAAATAACTTCTAAACTGTTTTAATAATTCTGGTAACTATAGTGCGTTATCCTACGCCTAGGCAAGCCTTAGGTAATCAACCTCTATAAAACTGGAAACTGTTCTTTGTGTTTACTGCTTATTGGTTAACAAGCTTAAAATCAGTAGGCAAGCCTGATTAGGACTTCCTCTCTGAGTTATGTAATAAATCTGACTCTGCTACCATGCTTAGGATCTGAATTTAGACGTTAATTGTGTATGAGTCATGCTGTTTGTGTGTATTATGTGTGGAGGTATATCTGAGCCTTTTATTTGTCTTCCATGCTCCCCTTTAATTGAATTCCTATCTGTTTATTGTGTGTCGCCTTAGTATTTTACCTTTAAACTTGAGGGTCTGCCTAGAACCCCTTTTTATAGGATAGGAGTCCTAAATTCCTCCGGGACTTATAGGAAGGGACGGGTAACAGCATGCAATAAGGGTCGAGACCAACCCTCGCTTTAATTACCTTGATGGGGCGGGAAAGGGTAGATATGGATATGATGACCGGTGCGTTAATTCCACGTGTAGCCCCTCTTTGAGGAGTTTTATACCGGGTATTGCATTGATGTGATCCATATTATAAACAAACCTAGGATACCCCTTTACATTCATAGATATGCTTAGATTGTAATTCTTTTCAAAATCTAGCTTTTCATTAACTGTTTTTCAAATATCCGTGTCCTTAAATTTAAATCCCCTATTATTTGAGCCATACTTGTTTATTTGCTAAATTATACAAATCCACATAAGCTGTTTGGCCGGGAACCACACTGGTGGATCCTGAGGGGTGCCTAACACCTTCCCATTACGATAATTTCAAGCCCTTACCCTGTCTCTAGTTACCAAACGTAGTTATAAATGAACCCTATAGGTGCCCTAACGCACCTTAAATCGTTAGGTGGCGACTCTTCAAAATCCAAACCCCTTTCCCAATAGGAACGAGTTGTCTCAACCAAAAATGTCATAAACCCAATTTCGTGAGAAAAAGGGGGCGCGACAGCATGGCGACTCTGTTGGGGATTTTTAGGCTTTTACCATTTCAGACCGTTTTTGTGAATTTGTACTCTCCCTATGTGCAATTATTTGTTTAATTCCTTTAAGCGTTTAATTTCTTCTTCAAAAGAAAACTGACGTATCTTTCTTGTTTCCTTCCTTTATAACCATTTTAAATTATAAAACTGTTGTATTTATCGCTTTCTTAACGTGCAAATACATAGCAACATGCTTTTAATTATTGCATAATCATGCTCAACATCATACACCATTCGTGCCAAACAAAATACTATAGCAACGCTTGATGAGTGGTTGCACCCTTCCTATATCATTACCCCCTAAATTCGGAAAGGCTTATTTGCGGTAAAACTAGTCGATCAACGGTGCAGTCGACGGTTCTGTGCCTTCCCCCTTGAGCTGTCCGCTCAAGGGTACCAGTCTAAAACCCCATAGAAACCTTACTCTGTTATTGTTGTTGCATGCATCATGGTCAAACCTAGCCAAGCTAAAAGTGTTGTCCGCACAATAGCTTTTAAAATAGCCTTGTCCAAAAGTCCACTGGGTTTCCCTAAACCCAAACGGACATCATCACGTTCTGTGCATTTATTTGGAGAATTAAATGCTTCATGCTAATTGTTGATGTTAAATAGTCGAGTCTGGTGGGGGTAAGGGCCTAACCTTGTTTGCCTTGCAGAAACATGAGGCACGAAGTCCTCAGATTCGGCATGGTCACCAATATCCACCCAAGATTGCTGAGTTGGTGGGAAGATTTCCATTCTAGTGACAAAACCCTCGTTAGAAAATATTTGGGTAATCTACCATCCCTCCTAGAGATCCAGCCTAACAACATGATAATAGAGGCTGCTACCTTATTTTGGGATTGTGAAAGGGCCATGTTCCGCTTTGGGGACATCGAAATGACACCTTTGCTAGAGGAGATAGGAGGACTGGCTGGTCTAGTGTGGGAAACCCAGGGTTTTCTAATGCTTGACAACCGCACAAGCAAGGTGATGTTCTAAACGTCAATACCACACAAGATGGGGGGGGGGGGTGATTTGTGTGGTACCCAATTTTCGCTCTAGAAGAACCTGGTTCTTCTAGGTATACTAACTACTACTGTTTGTGGAATAATAAGTACATAAAATAAAGAATACAGAGATTTTTACGTGGAAAATACCTGGCTCAAAAGGTGAAAAAACCACGACCTACTACTCAGTAGGATTTTCCCAAACTTCCACTAAAATCACTGAGCCAAAACAGCATTTACAAAACTCTTTGAAAACCTAAGGATTAACTCTAATCCCGTTGTGGCACACAGCCTCAACTGTTGCGACAACTTCAAGTTAGCATATAACTTGAACACTCTAAGTACCTAATACAGTTGCTTCTATGAAAGCTGAAAGGTACAATTTTATGCCACCTACTACAATTGAACTAGAATAAAAGAAAGAGACAATGGAACTGATTCTTCTATCTCGTTCAAGTAGCTTCAGGAGTGCACACTCAAATCTCACATAAATTGCTTGCAAAATTGCCTTGCTCTTTTGCTCTCAATTTAGTTTAACTTCTGCGTATGTGCAATACCTGTAAAAGAGAACAATCACTATCTTTTAATAGGTTAGTAATCAGAGTTCTATTGGGACTCAATTGCTGATCTTCTATCGTAGTTGAGTCCTTGAAGATCTCAAACTCCAACACTATCTTTATCTGGATTGTGTTCTCTTCATATAAGGAGACTTCTCCCCTTATCCAATATGCAACCTTTTCGATTAGATCAGGAGATATTGCTGCTTGATCAGTAGGACTTATCTCCTTCACGTGCATCTCACATGTATAGGTTGATCATGACTATGATTCACAAGATGGACCTGGACCATGACTGAGTTCATTTGTCATTCTTCAAAACTTCACCCGTTCTTGGGCCAACAAATTCCCCCTTTTTGATGATGACAAACTCTTTATGTTTTACTGATTCGAAACTTTTAAGAACTCAGCTTAACCATCAACACTAAATTTTGAAAATTCACTTATCATCAAGGACCAGGTTAATTAGGTTATAAACATCACTTATTTCAGAATATGTAAAGCACAATATCTCTTCCCCCTTTTGGCATCATCGAAAAGTTGCATACACAATGTGAATCCCAGATTTTAATAAATACTCATGGCCACTGGGGCAACTACAAGTGCAATCATGGTGCAATCATCAGTAATCAACAAAACATATTTAAACTATCAAAGTCAGAATAAGCATTGAACAAGAGAAAATAAAAGTTGTTATTGATAGAGATATGTTGCCACCAACAATCCACAAAAAGAAAGAAAACATTCAACCATGAGCAAAAAAATAGAAAAAACCCTAATCTGGGTCGCTGGGGTACTAGACAAGTTCAGGAGACAAAGGCTAGGAGTCCTAAGGCTTGGAGGAACTGGTGGGTTGGGTTTGGAGAAGATTCGGCATGTTTTGAAGAATTCCATAATTCTTCTCCTTTTCTTTGGCAACCTCAATTCTAAGACCGTCCCTCTCAGTTTCCACTTGAACCACACGAGCCTTGAGCCTAGCAATTTCAGCATCCTTAGCTGCACATTCCTGAACCAAAGTCCTAACTTTGCTGTTGATGGGTGTCTTCAGAGATGAACCAGGTTCAACTGGGATGGCATGGACTGGATAGTCACAGGCAAGAAGAGTTTTGATGCCAAAGTATTCCTTGCTCGAGGCCATTTCCCGTTTCTTCAGAGGCACATTTAGCCTGTCCAGAACTGTGGTCAGTATGAAGCAATATGGAGTAGCATGAGCCTTGGAGCCATTTATGACCCTGTCTAGCAATTTGACAATGAGGGCACGCCAGTTGATTTGCTTTCCTCTCTCCAGGCATTCCATAAGAACCGGGTCCATGTAGTTAGCAGTGTGCCTTCTCTCCTGTCTGGGAAATAAGCACTTGTTGACAAACTCAAACACAACCTTGTGCTCAGGCATCATCTCACTTTTCTGCACAGCCCTGGCTTCATTCACTTCCTCTTAATCACAGAACCTCTTGGTGATTTCAAGGGCAGTAGGGAGGGAGTCCAGGCATGGCCACCTTTGTCTAGTATAGTCATCAAACCCTTCAGAGGGTATGTCCAGAATCTCTCCCAGTTTCTCTGCATCAAACTGCACTGGGACTTCCTTTACCAGGCTACTAACAACTCCATCCTTAACAGCAGCATTTGCCATAAATTCAATCAACTCATTTCTGGCTAGCCTACCATCCATCTGAAGGACCATGTCCTTCCATCCTTGAGCAGCTAAAGAATCTACCAATC